>NC_141602.1:45717016-45876235 GCF_047967505.1 Dipteris shenzhenensis | reverse complement strand
CAATAGAATGTCTATTGTGAAGGGTTGTGCCTCATTTGGAAGTGTCCCGTCGAAAGGGCAAGGGTTGTGCCTCTTAGGAAGTGTCCCGTCGAAAGGGCATACCCTTCCACAAGTGTCCATTCATCAAACCATCCATAAGTCTAGAAATAGAGAAAGGAATACGTCACAGATCGTGACATCCCCTCCCACTCATAGCCATAACTGGTGTGGTAGTGAGTGCTTGCTTGAGTTGTTGGAAACTATACTCTGTTTTGGGAAGCCACTGAAAAATTGCTGTGCTTTTCAATAATTCGGACATAGGAGCTGCGATTTCGGAAAACTGATAGACCTTTGTATGGTAGAAGTTTGCCAATCCGAGAAAAGAGTGGACATCATGAACATTCTTAGGAGTAGACCAGTTTCTGATTACCTCGACCTTCTTGGGATCCACAGAGATGCCTTCAGCTGAAATAACATGTCCCAAATATTCGAGTTGGGTTTTGAAGAACTCACTCTTCTCAATGTTGAGATCCGAAAGGGCCGCGATTGGGCCGAATGTGACCTTTGTCGAGTAGTTCGGTGACCTGTCTTTGGATTTCTTCATTTTGAGTGTAAGAAACCCGATAAGGAGGTTTCGACGGTGGATTACTGTCGGGAATAAGTTCGATTGGGTGATCCATTGGTCGTCGAGGTGGTAACTGCTTTGGCAATTCCTGTGGAAAAATATCCAGGTAAGGCTGAAAAAAAGGTTGGTGGAGATATTCAGGAGGATCCTTTGTTGGTGTCTCCTCTACTGCCGTAACCAACAGAAGTGAAGTCTTTACTTGGCGTTTACGAACCCACTTCTCTACTTGTAGGGCAGAGGCAACTGGGGTTGAAGGAGAGTCCCTAGAACCAGTTAGCTCAATAAGTTTTCCCTGGTGGACAAACTGGATAGTATGGCTGCGAAAATTGATTGATGGATCATAGTCGTAGAGCCACTGTTGTCCAAGTATGACATCGTACCGAGAAAGAGGCATGATGTCGAAGTTCAACTTGTCCGTATAATGTTGGATGCGAAAAGACAAGTTTTTGATCCTGGTGTTGCACAAGAAAGTCGTTCCATTTGCGAGTTCAATCTGATAGTCCATGAGACTAGGACTGGTAGTCAACCGAAGTTTGTCGACCATAGAACTAGCTAGGAAGTTATGAGAGCAGCCACTGTCGATGAGGATAGTGACCGTTGTTCCATGAATCGATCCTTGAACACAAAGTACTTGAGTGGCCAGGGAAGGTTCGGGGTTGCTGGCAAGGCTCAGGTGGATGGTATTCGCCATTCGAACAGCTTTGCCTTTCTTGTCTTGTGATGGGGTAGCATCTTCTGTCTGGGAAGTGCTAGGTTCCATATTGGAATTTTGCTTTGGTCGCTTGGGACAATCGAACCATCTATGGTCGCCTGTACAGGTGGTACAAAGTCCTTTTGTGCAGGAGTTGTTCTTCTTGTCAGTGGCCGCACCTTTATGTTGGGGATGTCGGTAATGACTTTGTGAAGAAGAAGAGGCGCGATCCTTGGAGGAGTGCTTCTGTTGGAATCCCGCATATGATTTCTGAGTCTTCTGGGGATCTTGAGACTGTCGCTGACCTTGATTACCGGAGTTTTTTCGAAACCTGGTGTTATCTTAAGGGCGAGCACCTTTGGCCATAGAAGAGTTCTGTGTGCGATTAGCACTCTGCTTTCCTGTGTGTTGGAAATCTGTAATGCGCTCTGCGTAAGCAATAGCGCCAGCTGTGGTGGTGATGTTTGCTTTAAGGACATCAATGCGTAACGAGGGATTTAGGCCTGAGATGAAAGCATGAAGGCGATCATCCTCAGTTAAACCATTAATCTCCAGCACCAATGTGGTGAACTAAGAGATGTAGGAAGACAGGGAGCCTGTTTGCTCCAACTGTCGAAGTTTTGAACGTGCTTGGAAGTCCGCATTGGCAGGTATGTATTGCTTACGGAGCACGTGTTTAAAACGTTCCCATGTTAACACACTTTTGCCGTCCTTTAAGCGTCTTTGCCACCATAGAAAAGCTGTATCCTTGAGGAGGGAGGCTTCCAAGGCGATCTTTTTGCCTTCAGTGAGGTCAACAGTATCAAAATACATGCGCACTTTTGCGAGCCATTGGTCAACTGTTCGACGATTGCGTTGACCAGTGTAGGCTCTTTCGGAAGTTTGATGTCAAGTCTTTTAGTTTTGGAAGCTTGAAGTAAACGGTAGAGGGCACGTAGTTCAGTGTTTTCTACCTCTGGTGGGAATGAATCCGCATAGTCGTCTGGTTGCGTCACGTCATCCTCTGTATGTGTGGTACTTCGAGAATCTTGAAGTTGTTGAACTTTGTGGACCAAGTCGGAGATGCTGTCCTGAAGCTGGGATATTTGAAGTTGCAGTAGTGATTCGCCTTGTACGTTGACTTCAGGGGTCTTTTTTGGACTTGAGTCTTTGATCTCTGGAGAGGCTTCACGCGAGCGTTGCGACATATCGGAGATCCCTGTGAGAAAAGCGCGAACTTGCACTCTAGTTTATACCATTCCTAGAAGAAGATTCGGGCTGCTCCCTGAGGTTGCTCATGTTGGAGGGGGCAAGTGAGGTAGGATGGAACCACGCGTGGAAGTCTGGTAAAGGAGGTCGTGTCAGAGGTAACACTGGTGATGCCGAAAGTGGTGTTACTGCTCGTGAGAGGACAGGAGTAGGTTGCAGAGTCCATGGATCTGAGAAGGGATAAGGAGCTGCTGTCGGAAGTGGAGGATATCCAGGAGGAGTGCCTTCAGAGTGTAAATACTGTCTTGGAGAAGGTACAACCTGTATAGGAGGATATCTGGGAGCTGAAGGAGGTGGAGAGTACCCTGGAGATGCTGAAGGTGAGGGGTAAAATTCTCTCCAAAGATGGATAGCAAACTCTTGAGGAATATCGAGTTCTGGATATCTTCGTGTCTCGTGGAACACAACCTGTACTGTGCTGAGGAAGTAATGTAACTGAGGTGCCTCACGCAGAAGATATAGGATGTGGTCCAAATCACTAGGAGGGCACGTGACACAGAAGACCCACGATGCAAAAGCTCAGAAATGGGCTGGTTGTGCAATCTGAACACGATATTGTGTGGTAGATGATGCCTGAGGTGTCCTTGAAATGCCGGGTGAATTGCCAGGGGTTTCCATGCTTTAAGGGAACGTCTTTCATTTGCTGTAATTTGATAATGACAAGAGAATCCTTAAAAGCAGAATGGAAAGACTCCACCTGGCAATGATTTAATCTGCCAAATTGTTGCGTGGAAGAGGCCTGCAGATTTCTGTCCAGAGGTCCATGTTGCAATGGGTGGCGAGGAGCAAATCTGGGCTTTTAATAGGCTGTCTTCATCGCGATAGGAGGCTGAAACTGCTGCTGATCTGGCAGGAAAATGTAGCGAACCAAGGAGAGTAGGCTAACAATGGCGCAACAGGCTGCAGGTACCCGATTCTGGATCGCAATAGGGGCTGGCGCACCAGGCTGCTGCTGTCATGGGAGACTGACGAAACAGAAAAGGGCTGGCGAGGCTGGTGTTGCACACGTTGCAGGCTGGAAAGGAGCAGGGCTGCAAAACCAGCGGGGCTGCAAGGGCAAGGTAACTGGCAGCGAAAAAGGCGAGGGGCTGGCAGCGAAAATGGCACGGCTGGCAGCGAGATGGCGCGTGAAGGCTGGCAGCAAGATAGCATGGGCTGGCAGCAAGATGGCGAGGCAAAGGCGGGCAGCAACCTGCGCAGGCTGGCAGCGAGATGGCGAGGGCTGAGGGCTGCTGTTGTGTGGAAATCCGTACGGTGGAGGCGATCCTGCACGCAAATCCGTATGAAACGTCAAAGGGTGCGCCCCTTTTTCGTTGGTGGTTGCCTAGGTTGGGTGGTTGCCCAAAAATTAAATGATGGGTTTAATTAACCCTAGGGTAGCTAGGGTAAATCTAAGGTTTGGGGCTGGGTTTTCCATTTTAACCCCTCTAGGTACCCTTTTATAGGTGCTTGGTGCCTAAAAGGTGTGCCTATTCGAAGGGGTGTGACCCTTGGAATAGGTGCACCTTTTCATGAAAGGGTGTGTCCCTGTTTTTAAAAGGGGTGTCCCTACATGAATAGGTGTGTCCTTTTGTCCACGATGGGGTGTGTCCCTTGGGTGAGGAGTCGAGACTCTTCATCAAAAGGTGTGTCCGATGGTGGAAAAGGTGCGTCCCTTGGTTGTGGGACAGCCCAAGCACCTGAAAAGACACGATTTTTGTCATGTCCATTCACATCAACTCGTGATGTGTGGGAGATGGAGAGGCCATAGATGACTTTAGGCAGGGTAGGCGCGAAAAATTTTTACGCTCGTCCTCTCCATCTCTTCCATGCACAATGTGCACGGATATCCTTCAAGCGGAAAAGATGTATCAGATCGGCGCTAGAAGGTGGGGGGCATTTCCTACAGGCAGGAGCGAATTTTGCTCTGATACCACTGTAAGAAATCCTAGATTTACTATATTTAGAAATGTGCTAAGGAACAGAAAGGAGACTGAGATTGCAGAGAACAAGGAATAATTGTATTGCTTGAATGTCTGTAGGATAGATGTCGTCATCATCCATACAATTGGACCTCTCTTATATAGAGAGTGAAGAGTCACACATGAAAAGGTGTGTACTCCAAAGGGTATGTGCATGAAGAGGTGTGTACCCCTAGTGAAGGGTGTGACCCTTGATGAGAGGGTACATTACAATAGGAATGTCTCTTCAATAGAATGTCTATTGTGAAGGGTTGTGCCTCATTAGGAAGTGTCCCGTCGAAAGGGCAAGGGTTCTTCCTCTTAGGAAGTGTCCCGTCGAAAGGGCATACCCTTCCACAAGTGTCCATTCATCAAACCATCCATAAGTCTAGAAAGAGAGAAAGGAATACGTCACAGATCGTGACAAGCATCTTTCATATTTGCATTATCACATGCATGGTCTTTTATTCGGTTTGGGTAGGTCAGGCTGTCCAACTAGCCTACAAGGTGGCCGACCCAACAGACCTATATGGTTGATTCCCTCCAGCCAACAAAAGGGTTGCATACATCCTTGGATAGAGGCAGCCCTTTGAGCCTAGACAACCAACCTGACAACTAATGTGCCAATCCCTTCTGGCAGCCAATGGGCCGACCCCTTCTGGCCTTTATAAAGGTTGTTGCACAGCTCCTATATGAAGGCTATAGGCCCTTCCCCATGGCTACACTATCCCTCTCCAAGAGATGACACCTATTGCCCTAACATAGAACTCCAAGAGAGCCTATCCTACTCTACCCTCACAAGGTGCGAACACACCCACAACACATGCCTCCAGGAGAGCCTATCCTACTCTACGCTCACAGGGGACGGGCACACCCACAACACAAGCCCTCACTCACTGGGTGGGCACACCCAAAAGCAAGGCCCTCTCCCTCTAGGTGACATCATGAGATGTTGACCTCTAGTAGATGGTCCACCCTTGTCAACATCATGGGTTGACTGTTAGCCCACAGTTAAGGCTGACTATGGGGCTAGAAAGAGACCTACCATGGGGCCATACTTATTGCCCAATGGCTGATCAAAGACTAGCACAAGCAGCACTAGAGAGTGGGAAGCCTAATCCATTTATATACTTGGCCCCAGGTAAGTTGTAGCAACGGATGTTGCGGTAATGGGTCAACTCCTAACTCGTCAGCCCCCATATTAAATCATTCAATATTGTTATTTTATATTATGTATATTCAATAGGACATAGGTGTTGCATTTTTTGGGGTTTTTTTTTTTAATCTACTGATCTTACAATTTTTGTTTCTATATGAAATCAAAGAAGTCAAGCTTGTGGGCTGATTTTAATGGGTGGAGCATGTTTAAAGTTTCTACTATTTCGTAAAGCAACATGAATGATTTTAAGGCTACATTTCCAACATTTTTTGTGCTTGATGTAAATTGTGTCTCCTACATTTTTTTCAGGAACCAGACTTGGTAACTAGCAATGTGGTCATTCAAACCAAGAATGGACTCAAATTTTGATGAAATGTTTGTGCAAAATGAGAAACAAGATCGATTGCTATGATTACAATATGGTATCTATTTATGGATTGTTGCAAAAGCTATCTCAAAGCTACAAAGTGAAGGCATGTAAGGCATCTAATAGATGGTCTATAGAAAAAGATCTATATTTTGTATAAATACCTCCAATTTGTGGGCTGTTGAAACACTTTTAATGTCTATCTTTTGTAAATTTATGAATGTGCATGAATTATCTCTTATGGTATTCCTTACTGCAATGTTTTTGAAAACTGTGGGAACAAATGTTTAGTCTTTTGTGAATCCTACTACCAATGATGATGTACCTAAAAATTGTGAGAATGTTGGGCTACATTTGCAAGCATCCACTGTTGGTTACCAACTAATGCAGAATTGTAGGCAGGTTAATTTGAACTAGGCTAACCAATAGGCTTTGTCCTTCTTGTGGTGTAGTTGACACCATTGAAAAGCAGGTTCTAGAGACCATTGAAAAGACATTGGAGATTATATGGTCACCGTGAAATCCCCCATATGAGGAGAGCATGGGAGAGGTGGACAACAAATATTGAAAAGATAAGAAAAGGGGTTGCCACATGGGCAGCATATAGGGTATCATCTGGGCAGCACATCTAGGAAATTACATGGCAAGGTTAGGTCTCCTTGGTGGAAAAAAATGTACAAAATATCCACGTGTCAATTAGCAGTAGTTCATCATATTCTGGAGTGGATTGGAGGCTTGGAACATGGCGTTAGCATCCCAAGGTGCTATAGGGAGTGTACGGAATGCTAGTGCAAGTGTACAGGCAGGTACAAAGGTTTGCAATAGACTACAAGGACTTGGAGGTAGAGGTTACAGAAGCTAGAACAGATCCGAAATAGAGATAGAGTACTTGGAGCAAAGAAACGACTTGTTTTGCATGGGATTTTGGCCAGTAATAGAGCTAGAAAAGACTTCGACTAACTCCATATAGGGCCTAGGCTAGTGATTGGATTGAAGAGCTAGAACAAATTTAGAACATAGGAATAATACCTAGAGCAAAGAAACAACTTGTTTGCATGTGATTATTGCCAGTAATGGAGCTAGAAAAGGTGTTTATTAGGACCATGTAGGGCTTGGGCTAGTTGGATTGAGGTGTGACGAGAAGAAAAAATTATTTTCTTTATTCGATGTGAATATATAGTATACTTCATTAACAAGCTAATTACAAACAAGCTTCTTAGATCTCAAATTACTGATGTAATAATGAACTTATTCTATTATCTCAAGTGTAGGATGCCTTTGAAATGTTAATTCAAGATATTGAATCATAAATTAGGATCTAGAAGACTCATCGGCATGAAAATTGACCTTTTAGGAAATTTTCCATGGTTTTCAAAAAAAAAAAAGAAGAGCAGTAGAGGAGAAGCTAAGAATGACCAAGATTGTTATAGAGGAGTTTGCTTGTCCACAATGTTGGTGGATATATATGCCAAGTGTTTAATGAACGACGTCGAGCTCATAATGTGCTCTCCTAGCTTGATTGATGTGTTTGCTATTTTGTAGAGTTGTTGAGATTGCTTGCTTGCACATGAAAGGGACATCAAGGAGCACTCCATAGATCTAGATCGTCCAAATTTAAGATCTCATACCTTGTATGCAACATACTTGTATGCGATGATTTGGTTGACCCTATGTTAGTCAGGAAAATGTATGCTTACATGACGTCAGATATATCAGTGATGTCATGCGTTATTTTTTATGTATTAGAGTGTAGCTCTAGTATATGATGATTTTTATGATGAGGAGTGTCTTTTGAATAGTATAAGTGGATGTTTTGCATTCTGAAAGCCTATGGTAACATAGAGTAGTTGATAAGGACACAAGTCCTTGATGAGGTTCTTATGTAGAATGTTGTCTCCTAGTCTCTATACCGATCACATGATATGAACAACATTGGCATGGTGAGGAAGAAATATGCCCTCTTGAATGGTTCAACACAAGTCTCTCTGAATGCAGTAAACATTTTTCCACCTTGAAAGCCGTTGGTAGGTATTATACTTACCAATGCTTTGATGGATATGTGGCCCACTTGCAAAAGCTCTAAGACACTTGACAATTTTCTTTTCTACCGATTTGAATTGATGGTACACTAATCTGATGGATGAGGAATGATTGAGCCTGAGGTGTGCATATATACGTTTCTAGATTGCAAGTTGACTCAGGAAGGGTTATGTCAGCCTATTCAAACTGGGCATAAATGATTATATTTATCTAATATAGGTGGTTGGCTTACTCAAATTGGGAGGGCTTGAATATTAATATACTAATTGTTGCTACTCACTATAGTCTAGCTGCTCATTTGGGAGCCTATGTGTCAACCAACACCTAGATTGTGATTCATAATTTGTTTTTTTGTTTTTTTTCCTCTTAGTCTTTTGGCACCGCTAGGAGTTGAACACGGGCTTGTTGGGCGCTATTGTTTGCAGCGGTGAGTTCCTCTTCTTAATGTATGTAGATTTAAATTGTGCACATGATCTAGATATGTCATATCCTAGGTCCCTCATATTGCCTCCAAAGTGACATCAAAAGTCATAATGTATCTCTCACATAAGGACTCTTTAAATTCCTCTAGGAAAAAAATATATACATTATGGGATTTATAAATTTTGCAAAATTTTATATGTCGGGGGTATAAGGAAATACAAAAATAGGTTACATAGGGGTTTATAAATGAAGCTTTGAATGCATGTGATATAGACATATTACACTAAGTGACCCCCTGAGACCTTAATTGCATGTATCAACAAATATACTCAACTATTTAAGATGATATTGTGTATGTAATAGATGATGGTTGGTATGTAATAGCTAGAGTAGAGGTAGATGGTAAGCCATAGGTCGTAAAGGCAAATGTTGAATTTGCATTCAAATGGCCTGCCTCTCTGAACGCATGGCACGACATGACGCAGCTACATATCTAACTTGAAATAGAAATAGTTGGAAGGAATAGAAAGAAGTGAGAGAACAACCACTCGCACTATAGCACGTGTCAGGTAACATACTCAGCTCATTGCTAAAAAATTTGCTCACGTAAATGGCCGACTCGCAATCGAATGCGAACCAAGCCTGCCACGTGAACACGCTCTTAGAGGAGTGCTATGGTGAAGAATTGGATTTGCACGTGTAATTTTTTTGTGACTAGTTTTAAGTGGGTGGTAAGGAATAGTGACATGGTGAATACTAACTAGATGGTGGTTTAGAAGTAACGTCCAATTAATTAGTAGCTAGTTGGTAGCTAGTAACTAGCTGGTAACTAGGTATTGTTATGGATAAATTTGACCAAAGTAAAAGGCATAAATATGTGTGTGTGCTTGTATGTGTGGCAATAGTATAATAAAATATGGTGTGCATAAGGCCCAGGGTTGAGGTGGCAAGGCATGACCATGTGTCACCCTTCCATGTAAGAGGACCCATAAGGTGTGTTGTACATAATTCATGGTAGTAATAATATAAAATGATAAGGTGGCATGGGTCCTCCATGCACCACCCCTCCACCTAGGCAGTCCCACGCCTGCATTTAGTGAGATATGGCCCAAGGACCATGGGAGAAGTAATATAAAATAGGTGGAGATGGATATTATATTGGATTATTCCCTCCATGTAGGATAGGTCCATGTGGGGGGGGTGTAGAAAGTCCAAGAATGCAAATTAAATAACGGGAAAGTAGGATGAGGTGGCAAGATTTCTTGTGCCAACCCTCCACTTGTCCTCCTAGATGTTTGAACGTATTATAAAATTGGAAAGAGACCAAGGGAGTATCTTAGACTTGGGATATGGGGGTTGATGTATGAGGAAAAAGGAGGCAAAGGGTTGTCGCACACAATTGAGAGTGCATAACCGCCTAGCCCACATGGGACACTCTTCCACACACACCATCCATGTGGGAGGATGCATTTATTGGGAGAGACCCCCCCTCTTGGCTATAAAAGGAGGGGGCTATTCCTTGATAAAACATGCTCATTCTTGTAAAGCCACCTAGCTAGTACTTTGATTTCCCCCCCCACCTTTCCAATAAAGCATGACTCTCTTCCCTTGATGTCTCCATCTCTACATTCCACCTCCCATCATGTACATGCTCCTCTTTCCCCTCTTCCTTCCCCCTTGTGCCATAGTCCCTCTCTTCATTCCCACCCCTCTTAATCTTTTTTCCCCACCTATGTTAATGCTTCTTCCCTCACGTTCCCTTTTCCTCCATGGCCCTCGAGCGTTGCCATGCCTAGCATCTAGCCTCATGCATTGAATTCTTTTCTAGTTAATAGAATTGGTGTGGCTGCTAGGATCGAAATCTCCATGGCTAGTGGTGTAAAATTTGTTACTCCTATGCCTGGGTGTAGTTCTGCAGCACCTTCTGTGTGCAGTTCTTGCTTCTGTGCCTCCAATATGCATATCTTCTGCTCGTAGTTCTCCGTCTCTGTGGCTGTAGAACTTCTCAGTTTCTGCGCCTTTAGCCTGCGGTTCCTGCACAGCGCCACACATCTTCTAGTCGACCGCGCCTGCAAAACCGCTCATGCACATCTACAACACCCGCACGCCCTCTGGTTGCAGCTAGCGCATCTAGAAATCACGGACAGATCATGAATCACGATTGTTTTTTGAGTTCCTGTGTCTTCTGGCGCATCTGCGCGTCACGGATAGATCGCGACTGTTTTCCTGGGTTCCTGCGTCTTCGGGCACACCTGCGCGTCGCGGATAGACTTTTTGGCCTCTTGCAAAAGATCTTGTGCCCCTATCCTCTTCCTTTTCTCTTCTCTTCTCCTCTCCTCTCTTTTTATTAAGGAGTGGGAATTGAACCCAAGACCTCCCCATTCACAAAAGGAAGTCTTACCAATGGGCCAGCAAATAGGAAGTGATGAAAGTGTAAAGATATTGCTTATATGGTGAAATCTCATGAACTGTAACTCTCTAACCGTAGGGAGTTTCCTCTTGTTGTGAAAAGCAAAAGTACTTCATTTCATGTGCTCTATTCATATCTTATTCATATCTGATACTAGATCATAGATTCTGAACTTTTTCAAGTTCACTCCAAAGCCACAAGCCACGAAGGAGGGTGATCATTTGTAAGGAATGCAAAGGCTGTGGTCATCATGAAACTAAGTGTTGGGCATATTTGATACGAGTTTACCGACTTTGGAAGATCATCAGAAAGGTCCTCAAGGACATTGCTCAAAAGAAGGATGCTAGACCGCACACCCCTTGAAGAAATAGCATGGCGATTACAAGAACTAGAAGAAGCTGAAGGTGATGTGCAAGCTCTCCAACTCTTGACATTTGTCATGGCATTCTTGTTTGCCTTGATGAACAACCTCATGCAACGTCATGTCTCTAACCCTTGCGTGTAAAGATGGATGCGATATCATGAGGGTTGGTCCTTTTAAGATTGTCTATAAGCTATTCTATGCTGAAGATTCTTCCCTTGTAGTATTTCACAATACACCAGTCACACCCTACCTTGCCTATGTGTGCTGCCTATGTGTGCTTTATGGATGTATCTTCACCTGATTTTCGATTCAAGCTACCTCTTTCCATTGTTTGCCAATAGATAATCCTCATTTCGACTCTCTTTTTTCCATTTTTCAAGCATGGCTAACATTCCCGTGTTCTATGGACGGGTTGAAGAAAATCCAAATGAGTATCTTGTGGCCTTCAAGCGCCGTTGTGTTTCTCGCAACTTTCTTATTGAAGATAGATGGCTGTTGGTTCTTCCCACATTGCTACAGGGTTTGGGCGCTCAAGTGTGGTATGAGAAGAAGGCCGATGATGTTCGCCAAAGTTGGCCAAGGTTAACAGCATCGATGACTGAGTATTTCAACAAAGAAGAGGAGCTGGAGAATGTGTACCTACAGGTGGCAAACTTGAAGCAATCAAAAGGTGAGACGGTGCGTCGATATGTGGATCGAGCGGCCATGCTCCTGGACCATTTAATTGCCACGCAGGAGGACACACGCAGGAGGACAATGCCAGATTTTGAGCTGGAATGACTTAGCATGTGCTGGGCCACCTTGTAGCAGGAGCAAGTGACGAATTTCGGCTCAAGCTTAAATGGGAGAATCCAGAAACTATGGTGCTAGTACATGAGATTGCTCAAAAGTTTGATAAAGTTCAGTCTGACCCCGCTTCAAAGAAGATGATTGTCCCTTCACAACCCCCTCAATTCTTGCAACAACCTGGGGGTTCTAACTCAGGGGCATACCCCCACCCCTCATTAGGGATGTATCCACCGCCTCCACCTCAAATGTATGGTCCTCTCTTAGATGCTTACCCTCAACAAGGAGTATATCCTCAACCTCTGCCTGGAAGATTTTCCCAGCCTCGCCCACAAGCCCCCCTCCTTCCTACTCCCCTGGCCCCTCCTGCTAAGGAACCTGGAGTCAATGACCTAGCCAAGGCCCTGAATGATCTTCAGCTTGAGATGGTGGGCATCAGAAATCAAGCCAATCGCCCTCTAAGAGAACGTGCCAATGTTGTGTGCTACGTATTCCAAGGGTGAATCTTTTGAGTGAATCAGGCATCGACGATTCTGACATAGAGATCCTTGACCTCAAGAAAAGAAGTCGTACCACCTCGGACCCCTCTCCAAACCATGGACCAGGCCGCCCCAGGAAGAAGGTGTCCTTCTCAGAGCCCTCAGATGCTGAGATGGTAGACCCACCAACACAAAAGACTAAAAGATCTCGCATGAGTAAGTGGTCGCCCTCAGATTTTCCCATCGGCTTGGGGCAAGAGGACTCTTCGGTCGTTTAGGACCTTGCTCATTGGTCTTTGAGCATCACACTCCCTCAACTAATAGCATTAAGCCCTAAGGTGAGACGTGAGCTACAACAAGGGCTCTCAACAATGAGGAGCAAGAAAAACGAAAAGGTACGAGAGGTCTCTTCTATCTCTGAAGAAATTGATCGGCACCCACATACAGTAGATGTCATCATAGATAATTGCCATGTGAAAAGTGTGTGTGTTGATGGGGGAGCTGCATGTAATATCATGGGGCCCCGAATCATGAAGAAATTGAATTTGAAATGCATAAGGCATTCCTCCACTCGAATCAAGGTAGCAGATGGTCGGTGACTCGCCACCCTGGGAGTCATTGAGGATTTGCCCATCACTGTCAATGGGTTGACCACCACTGTCAATTTCTATGTAGTGGACATCGAAGATACAGGCAGGAGTTACCTAGCCATACTCGGGAGACCATGGTTGAGAAAGAGTGATGCAATCAGCTATTGGAAGACATGACACATGTCTTTTGGTGCTTCTAAGGAGAAGATCCCGATGCAACCAGGTGCCACGGAACCAGAAGAAGAAGAGGAACAAGACAATGATACTCTCTCATCCTCGGTGTCTAAATCAATGGAAGAATCAGACCGGGGGGAGGAGTTCTCAGAGGAGGAAGTTTACATGATGGGGTGTCTCCGACCCCACCACCTGCAGAAAAGGTAACAACTAGTCCTAAACAGCTTGAATCTATGCTTTCCCTTGACCTCACTCCAAGTGAGAAAGATGAGTTCCTAGAAATGTTCAAAGATTTCCCTGACCTCTTTGCAACTAGCTACCACCACCTTCGCCATGTGACTGCCATAGAACACAAGATAGAGGTGAAACCTGATGCTAAGCATGTGGCTTAAAGGTATCAGAGATTAGGGCCCCTACAGACCGATGCTTTGTGCTCAGAGTTGCAGAAACTTGTAGAAGCTGGGTTTATTGTTCCGGTTCACAATACTGAATGGGTTTCACCAATGGTAGTCACCCCAAAGAAAAACAACAAGTGGCGGGTCTGCATCGACTATAAGAAACTCAATGCAGCCACCAAGAGGGACCATCATCCTCTTCCCTTTCAAGACCTCATTCTTGAGAAGGTAAGTGGTCATGAGATGTATACTTTCTGTGATGGTTACTCCGGGTTTTATCAAATCAGAATTGCTGAGGAGGATGTGCTTAAAACCACATTTGCCACACCTTGGGGGACATTTGCATTCAAAGTAATGCCATTTGGCCTCACCAATGCTCCAGCTACCTTTGAAAGATTTATGCAGATGGTGTTTGCTCCTTATTTGGGGGTTTTCTTGGAGGTGTTTTTAGATCATTTTTGTGTATTCTCGGCACATAAGGAGTACGTCATGAAGGTTAGGTTGGCCTTCCAAAGGGTCAACGATGCGAATGGCAGCCTCAACCCTGATAAATGCACCATTGCAGCCACTCAAGGGAGGTTACTGGGACATACTGTCTCATCTGAGGGTGTCAAGCCTGACCTCGAGAAGGTAGAAGCTATCCTCAATCTCTCCCCGCCAACAACCAAACGTCAGGTACGCTCATTTTTCAATCTAGCAGGATACTATCACCGCTTCATTGATCAATATGACTTTGACACGACCCATGACTATGCTATTAAAAGATGGAGTTGATTTCTCTTGGGATGAGGATTGTGATCATGGGTTTGTACAAATCAAGAGTGCTCTGGCTTTAGAACCCATTCTACGCAATCTTGATTGGTCAAAGACTTTCTATATCAAATCTGGGTTTGGTGAGCACACTCTAGCGGGTATTCTTCTCTAGCAAGGGGAGGATCGGTTCATGTATCCCGTTCGATTTGCTTCTCGACGATTGCTCAAAACTAAACGATGCTACTCTGAGGCTGATAAGCATGCTTTGTCTTTGTTGTTCTACATTGAGAAATTAAAGCATTATGTGGCTGGAAAGTCCATCATAATCTGTAGCAATGGTCTTGCAAAGCAGGTTCTTCAATCACCAAATCCCATGGGCCGGTTGGCAGTTTTACAAGAATATGAATTTTCTTTCAAAATTGTAAAAGGGGGTTGTTCCAACGTAAAGAATGCTTTGATTAATTTAGAGGAGTGCCTCAATGTAACCCTTGTAGTGGCCGTAGAAGTTGGGGATCCATGGTATGGTGGTATCTACAGGTTTCTGACCGCTTTCTCCTTTCCTCCAAAAAGTACTAGCTATGAGAGAAAGAAAATCCGTAGAGATAGTAGGCGATACACTCTCTTTGATGGGTTGTTATACCGTCAAGGCTTGGATGGGGTACTAAGACAGGCCATTGATGCAAATGAAGTACCTAAGGTATTGAAGCATTATCATGATGGATTTTGTGGAGGCCACTATGCCAGTGACTATAGAGCTAAGAAGATTTTACATGCTGGGTACTATTGGCTGAACTTGTTCAAGGATGTCACTATGTATTGCCAAACTTGTGAACCATGCCAATTCTTTGGTAGGAAGGATTTGCGTCCTAGGCAACATCACCCAGTGATGTCCATCCATCCGTTTCAGAAGTGGGGAATAGATTTTGTTGGGCCCCTACCCATGACTACCCACAAAAAGAAGTATCTTTTGGTAGCCACTCAGTGTGTCACTAAGTGGGCTGAAGCTATCGCCCTCCCCGCTGCAAATGGTAAGGCAGTTTCAAATTTTATATTTGAAGGTATCTGTACAAGGTTTGGGACACCCATGGAAATAGTATCTGACCATGGGAGTCCATTCTTAAATGAAGCACTGGAGTTGCTCATGGATCGCATGGGTATTGATCACCGCACTTCTAGCATCTATCATCCAATGCCCATGGGACAAACGGAGCAGACCAATGGCCTCCTTTGTAAATCCATGGGGAAAATGGCCACAGGGAATAGGAGCCAGTGAGATCAGAAGGTCATTGAAGTTGTGTGGGCTTACAACATCACTCATAAAACGTCTATAGGTCACACTCCTTTTGAGTTGGTGTACGGTACTGAGGTAGTTTTACCACTAGAGATAGAGATTTCGGCCTTGAGATTGGCATGAGAACAGAGGATGATAGAAGATGAACATGTAGAGGCCAGGTTGGTACAACTTGAGAAGTTAGATGAAACCCGATGCCTTACACTACATCAAACAGAGATCCAAAAGAATCGACAAAAGGCCCGCTTGGATGCTAAAATTCGCAAGGGATGGGACACTTTGCTGAGGGGGATGTTGTGCTATGCTTTGATAACAGATTGGACCACCAAATGGATAACAAGTTCTTGCCACTGTGGTGAGCCACGAGATTCAAAAGGTGGCTTTCTTATAGCCGGCAACCTGTTTTTATGCTTGATTTTTTCTAATTTTATTTTTATAAATCTTACTTTTTGTCTCTTTTAACGATGTGATGTCCTATTTTTTTAATGTACTCAAGTTTTAATAACATGTCACGTCATTTTTTCTAATTTCATTTTTAAACATATTCCTTTTTGACTCAATGTTTTGATTTATAAGAGCCTCTTTTTTTTTAATGTTTTATCCAAAATTATCTCACAAAACGAAATTGGACAGTGCACCAGTCCAAAATTAATGAAATAGGTGTTCACATCAGTCTACAGGACATTCTAGCATTGGCTCAGTCATGCTGCAGATCATTAATGAAATAGTTGTTCACCACCTCTTTCGATCTGCAAATCATTCCTAAGTACGATGATACTTATGTGTCATCAGGTTCAACCATAGTGCAACCTGGGAGATTTAGTATTTCAGCATGCACTTATGACTGTAGTATATAGTCCATACTTGATGCAAATTAGTGGTTGGATCCATGACATCAAATCAGTCCCGACATCAGCATTCGGTACCTCATTTGCTTTAGGGACATCCCATGCATTTTGAGTAATATTTCAAGCTTCTAGGCCTTTATATTATCGACTCCTTCTTGACGAGCCTACAACAGACGCTACATACCATGCGGATGGATGTTTATAAATATACACATTAGATTACCTTCATCTCATGATAGTTTAGCATATGGGTTTGACAGATCCCCATACCTTGTCAGTTTTATCAACCTCTTCTTTAGTAGAGTAGTGTATCATACCTGCACCTTCAGCCTGATATTTTAAGCCCCTAGATCACTCTGTCCACACTAACTGTATACCCTAACAAAAATAAATGTTTGGAAAATTTGCCAGGATTTGAAGCATTTATGCAAAAACATTTACAGTTTCGCCAAGATTTATAATTTTTACTTCAAAATTCAAAAGAAAAAATATAAAAGTGTACTGCATCCTATCAAAATTGTGAAACTAGACATTTGAGCTTGATAAACTTTTGCTAAGCTTTTCAGTCGATATTTTAGTCATAAAACACAACAAGACAAAGCAACTATAGACGCGCTTGATAGACACACAAAATAAATATGTAAAATAGTTTTGCCAATAGCAATGATGGGCTATGGTTCAATATCATCCTCAATGAGATCAACCCTTGCCAAACTAACTACTTCAAAATCCAAACTAGTGTTGAGATCTACAAATACATTCAGCCCACTACTACTTGTGCTACTCATGTGCTTCGAAATCAGCATCACCATTGGTAGGCTTGTCCTCACGGGGGTAATGGCCTCAATCTCTATATCTCCTATCTCATGATCATCCTCCTCTCTCGTATCACGGTCATCATCACCTCCATGGCCATGATCACCCTCCATATGCTCCATATTAGTAAATGTACTATACATCACTTTGGAACGTGGCATAATAGGTATGACATGCCACGACCTATTATTATCCACCATTGGTTGATAGACAACCTAATTCAAACACAGATACAATCATGCTATTTTTCTTGCATCGAAGGTATCAAATATTTAAAAGTGAGTATTTTTATATGTGTGTATAATACTTGTTCACATTGTTGCAGTAATACTAGTGTGTCCTTCTTACTTTGCCAAAACTTTGTGGAGTCAATAGTTACAAAGCCACTTGCATGGCATTTGATTGTTGCATTAGGGCCTCTTTCCACCACGTCCTTAAACCACTTTACCTACACAAATAAGCGTCGAAAGTCAAGCTTAATAATATCTTGGATTATGCCACAATAATCATCCATGGCTCCATTGGCTCCCTCAAAGCTAGCAATGACGCCGCAATCTTGTGTGTTTCTCTTATCATCAATCCGTTGTGTTCGAAAATGCTTGCCCTCACACCATATGTCATTGAACATAGTATACTGAACCAAGAAAAAATCAATTAAATAAGCACTCTAAATTGTTGAAAGCTCCTAACTTATGCATAACATTCTATATAACGACCTTGCTCATGCATCCCCTACCATACTCCCATTCTTCCATTGTGATATGCATTGCTCTCTTCATTTCGTCAAGTAGCCAATCGACATGAATATCATTTGGAAGTGCTCTTAGATGCTGAGGGTATGGCACATGAGATCCGTGGTGTGTACGAAAGAGGGCCCTTTCTCCTTGTCTTCTTGCCTTTGCATCCTCGTATCTTATCACCCATCTTTTCATCACATCACTATTAAGCATGTAATAAAGGTTGATATTATTAAGCAACTCCGTGTCTATTACTTTGCTACATCCTTTCCCTTGAGGCACAATAGAGGTCATCCTTAGGTCTTCATCATCTCTCCATAGTCGTGGGAGAGAGCTATCCACATCAACAAGAAACTCAGAATTATATACAAGTGACTCTTGTACCAACCAACCCTCGGCCATGCTACCTTCGGCTCTTGCATTGTGTCTCACGAAACCCTTCAAGGTCTTCATGAAGCGCTCGAGGAAGAACAACCATCGTGCATGTACAGTACCGCATATAGCAATCTCATCCACCAAATGCACTATGAGATGTAGTTGGCTTGTGAGAATAGAACGTGGAAATGTCTCCTCCACTAAACAAACCACCTCCACTGACATAACTCGAGCATTCTCAAGCATGGTGGGATCTATTTCCTTTGAGCTCACATACCTAGAAAGGAAAAAGTTATACACCATATTAGCAATATGAACACCTTGCATGGATCATTGATATGCTTCACATTTTGTATCCTATAAAGTACCTCACAAGCTTGCCCATCTTGTAAATACAATCCTTCATGTCCTTTGATGCACTACGAGAAATGCTCGTAGGTAGTATGAACTGAACACATGAGGAATGGTTAATTAGTTGCTTCTAATTCACTCACAAATTTGGAAGGAAAAATATATTATGCACATAAAATACTTACTTGGAGCATCTTGTTCCAATCAGGAGATTTCAAGCCATATAATTGCTCTACACCTCTTTTCTTGCTCTTTGTGAAGGCCCCCTTCAAACACCTCATGCATCTACTGGGAGTACGAATTGTAGAAGTGAGAGCTCGCTTCACCACCACCCTCTCTAGCTTTGATAACCTCGGTGCATGAGGTAAAAAGACACGCCCATTTGGCTCTCTTGTGGCCAAGCTTCACGCATCCTTCCCTGTGGTGCGTAGATCCTCCCTTATGCCTGCGGAATCTCATGTCCCATTCAAATGTTCCCAAATGGTAGACGCCACATTCTTGAAGATATGCATGGGATCAAGCAGGTGATTGATCTTGAGGTGGGACCAATATGCTAAACGATAAAAGATGGAGTATCTAAACAAAAGCTGGTGTTAGCGAGCAATCTTTATTTCCATTCAATAGAGCACATAATAGTTACAAACCCTTACCGGCTCATGCCAAGTGGTGGAGGAGTCATGGAACCATCCCAAATTCTCATTTAATCTCCTACAGTGAGTGACTATGGGGGGACTTCATTCTAAGGGGCGACATATCTAGGATGATCAAGTGGAAGAAATCGATGGTGATTCTCATAGATGACCTTATTCAATGCGTCTACCCATGAGGCAACTAGCGAAGGACCACAAATAGGACATGCATGGTAACCTGATGTAGTGAGACCTGAACAATAGATGCAATTAAGAGTTGAGGGTGGGTTTAGGGTGCCACATGGATTGCCTACTCATAATTAAAAGTTCAATGCTTACCTGAACACTCACGATAGCCTGGGAAGTCATGCATCATCCACATCAAGACTGCTTTGCAGTTGAAGTCTCATGATGAGAGAGGCCTGCTCACATCATGCACCTCGATACCTCTCCAAAGTATCTCTAGCTCATCAATCAAAGGCTCCAAATAAACATCATGATTTTTTACTTTATGTTTCCCTAGAATTAGAAGGGATGATTTTGCGTGCACGATACATGTTTCCTTGACATCGATCACACATACATTTGATTTTTTGCTCCAACCACATTTCACAATGGTGGATACAGAGGGATTCATCCTCATTGGAGCTACTTGTTGAAGATGAAGACATCCTACAGATAAACAACCCAAAAAATGTGTTCTTGCATGAGTTGTAAATGTCAAAACTCTGTGGAGCATCTAAAAGCATGTCTAACACCATGTCTATACTATGAAACACATCTATAGGTGTGTCTAAAATGTAGTGTAGATGCGTTGATAGACGCACATTTAGACATGCTGCTAGACACACTTTTAGATGCGTAGACTGCAGGTTGATTTTCAAACCTACTTTTAGCGCGCTTGCTTTCCTGAAGACATACTGTTAGCATCACGCAGCTTGCTTTCCTATTAACAGACACACCTCTGGGCATCCACACTTATCTCCAAGCACCCACACTCATCTCCAAGCTTACACAATCATCCCCAAGCACACAAGAGAAGAGGGTGAACAAGGAAGAGAAGAAAGAGAAGCAACTTTGAAGAAGGACAAGAAGCTTCCATACCTCTATCCAAGGTAAGTCTCTTGGTGGTTGATCTTCTTTGGAAGTTGCTCTCTTTGGATTCGTCATTTGTCGTATGCAGGGAAGGGATGTTTTTGGTACTAGTGTTGTTCTTTTTGGGGTTGAGTGCATGTCCTTTTCAGTTTTTTTGAAAAAGGCATCTGTCAGAGCGCGTCTATAGACGCGTCTAATAGCACATCCAATAGCACGTCTGACTTTTGGGAAAATACACAGCTGTGCCTATAGATGTACTATTAGACGCGTCTATAGATGCACTATGACATTCTTTCTTATGTGTTCTTCCCTTTCCCTTTCCCCTTCCCCTTCCCCTTCCCCTTCCTTTTCCTTCTCTTTCCCTTCCCCTTCCCCTTCCCCTTCTAAGAAAGGGATTGCATGAATGGTAGAAAATAAGTGATTGCATGAATGATGGAAAGGGATTGCATGGATGAAGAAAGGGATTGCATGAATGATGGAAAGGGATTGCATGAATGAAGAAAAGGATTGCATTTGTGAGGAAATAAGGGATTGCATTCTCTTTTTCTCTCCTTTCTCCTCTCTTTCTTTCTCTTTTCTCCTCTCTTTTTCTCTTTTTTCTCCTCTCTTTTCCTCTATTTTCCTCCCTTTTCTCTTCTCTTTCCTTCTCTCTTTTTCTCTCTTTTATCCTCACTTTTTCTCTTTTTCCTTCGCTCTTTTATCCTCTCTTTCCTTCTCTCTTTTTGTCTCTTTTCCTCTCTTTTTCTCTCTTATCTCCTCTCTTTTTCTCTCTTTTGCCTCCTCTCTTTTCTTCTCTTTTCTTCTCTCCTTTTCTCTCTTTTATCCTCACTTTTTCTCTCTTTTTACTTCCCTCTTTTATCCTCTCTTTTCGTCTCTTTTCCTCTCTTTTCTTCTCTTTGTTTCTCTCTTATCTCCTCTCTTTCTCTCTCTTTTTTCTCCTCTCTTTTCTCCTCTCTTTCCTTCTCTCTTTTTCTCTCTTTTCACCTTTTCTCTCTTTTTCCTTCTCTCTTTTATCCTCTCTTTTCGTCTCTTTTCGTCTCTCTTTTTCTCTCTTATCTCCTCTCTTTTTCTCTCTTTTTTCTCCTCTCTTTTCCTCTCTTTTCTCCTCTCTTTCCTTCTCTCTTTTTCTCCTCTCTTTCCTCCTCTCTTTTCCTCCTCTCTTTCCTCCTCTCTTTCCTTCTCTCTTTTTCTCTCTTTTATCCTCACCTTTTCTCTCTTTTTCCTTCTCTCTTTTATCCTCTCTTTTCCTCTCTTTTCGTCTCTCTTTTCCTCTCTTATCTCCTCTCTTCTTCTCTCTTTTTTCTCCTCTCTTGTCCTTTATTTTCCTCTCTTTTCTCCTCTCTTTTTCTCTCTTTTATCCCCACTTTTTCTCTTTTCACTTTCTCTCTTTTTCTCTCTTATCTCCTCTCTTTTTCTCTATTTTTTCTCCTCTCTTTTCTCCTTTTTCTCCTCTCCTTTTCTCTCTTTTTCTCCTCTTTTCTCCTCTCTTTCCTTTTTTCTTTTTTTTCCCCACGTGAAGCTTCAATAGCCTGACATTGAGCAAGCAGATACTTAATTTAAAGAATGCAGGAGCCTGTAAATGCTTGCTCAATGTCAGGCAATCACTGTATTTTTCCTTTGGCATCTCGTGACGAGGGCATGCTCGATGGTAATCTTCTTCTTTTCTTTTATTTAGTTCATCATGTGGCCAAGAAGCTCTTCAACCTCACCTAATCTTCGGGATGCCATCTTTCGAGAGTTATATAATATTTTGGGGCACCCTCCCACTCCTGGGGAGTTATACACATACATGGCGGGTACTCCAAACACCCCCCAGGAGTCGGCAGTACAGACTCCAAACCACCCCAACCCCACACCAGTTGAGATTACCCCAGTGGAGTCGAGACAGCCCAACTGGCTACAGTAGAGCCGAGCCCCTTCTCCCCCCTACAGTCAGGAGGTCCTTCTGCCTCACAGAGCTGCCGACATACTCCTGTGCAGTCGAGAGTTACTTCTCTAGCTACGAGTGGCCAGCGTACTCCCGTGCAGTTGAGAGTCGCTTCTCCAGCTATAAGTGGCTAGTGTACTAGCTCGATACGATAGGGTAGCAAGCATAGTAGTAGGGAGAGCGGTGGGGGATGCATGGACAGTGCTTTGGGGGGGGGTAATGGTGGGGGCGGGGATGATTCAGATGATGCAGACATGCCAGAGGGTGATGGTACGATCTTCTATGACATCACTCAGAGAGGAGGCATCTTAATGGATGCACGGGGGAAGGACATCATGGCCTTCATGCACCCTGTAATTGCTAACAACTACAGAGATTGCTTTATTCACTACAAAGACCATCCAAAAAAGTTGGCCGATGAGACCCTTGCTGCTGTTCACTCTAGGTATCCCAATCCCCCCAATGTTCAGTTCACAGATAAGTGGGCCAAGTCAAAGATTATTAGGATACTTGGCAATAAAAGATCTTCGCTTAAGAGGCAAGCACTAGCCAGGAGAGAGGGAGGTCAACCACCAAGGGGCCAGACCCACACTGCTCACAAGCGTGAGTGGAAGAAAGCAATGAAGATAGCGAAGGCGGACCCCAGTCTACAGCACGTGGAGGCACGAAGGATCCAAATGGAGCAATATGGAAACGTGCATTTTAAAACAGGGGGTGTTGAATCATGGGAGGCCCAATTTGTAAGTATCGATGTCAAATTATATTGTTTATGTGGTCTATTAGGAGGTGGTTTATTTGTACTAACCCCTCCGCAAATTGTGTCATCTTGCAGATTGATATCGTGGGGGCAGGTACCCTACTTCTGTCAAGATAGCCTACCACCGCCACCATTGCAGAGGAGATAAATGGAGGCACTTCTGTGATGACGGTTTGATTACTGAGGAGCAGTATATCCGGGCTACTGGAGTGCCCCCCAAGGTATTTAAAAGTAATTAAATAATGTCAATATTGTAAATAAAGATTTGAATTTTCATACATTGATACATGTTGTCCCTCGTTTACAAGGCCCTACGGCTGATTAGGAGGAAGAAGATGAGGAAGAACGGAGCAAATAAGGGAGCTACTCTTTTTTGTACTTGAAGCCACTAGCTTGGCTTCGTGTCTCTCTTATATATACACTCCTCTTATTTTTTATACTTGAAGCCATAAGACGTGGCTTGGCTTCGTGCCTCTCTTGTATATACACTCCTCTTATTTTTTATACTTGAAGCCATAGGATGTGGCTTGGCTTGTGCTATATGTACATACAAGCACTTTTTGAGCTATGAATTAATATACACTCCTTTTATTTTTTTGGCTTTCAGTTTTCTTGTGCAATGTTCTATCAATGAATGCCTTGTGATCCAAACGTTTTGGAGTTGTAATGTTTTATTCAAAATTGTAATCGTCGGCTATAGACGTGCTTGCAATCATGCTAATTAAAATGCAGTTGGCTGTAAGAATTGAATTGCACAATGTGGAAATGGGATTCTTGTAACTACATAGCATACACAACATACACAGCATTCTGTTCAACCACACAAAATTCTACTTTTATTTAAAAAAAAAGATTCTGTAGAGCATCTATAAGTGTGTCTATGTACATTTTTTTAAATTTCTAACAGAGTTTCTAAAAGCGCATCTATAGGCGCATCTATCTGTTATATAGATGCACCTATAGACGCAAGTCTATAGACGCACCAATAGATGTGTAAATAGACACGTAGACACGTCTGAAAGTTTTTTTTAAAGTTAAGGAAATGTGTCTGTGTGCGTGTCTGTGGGTGCTTTGTCTTGTTGTGAAATGCAACTAAGTCCAGAACTATAGCCTTTGGGATACGAGGAGTCACGTGCACCTTTGGGTTCTCACTCATATGATTTTTCCGCATTTGGATTCCTTGATTTGGTCATTGTCTTTTCTTAAGCAATATCCATGTTGACAACAAAAAGTCTTTCAACTCAGAGGTATGATGAATGAATAACATTATTTATTATTTGCATTCTCTATTTTCCCAAAATATTGATAGTACATTTCTGTATCGAATGATCTTGAGAGATAAATGTTTATCAAATTTTTTCTTCAATAGTAACAAAGTAGATCATATTTATTTTTTTAAAATCAATCATGAAGGATAGTTCAAGATTTACCAAAAAATAGTATGAGCACAACGAACTAGTTCTAGTATTATCTAATTTTTGAGCCATGTGACAAACCCTAAACGTCGAGCCTATTTGTCTCATCCCTAGCTACTTGAGCTTATAGGACTAAAAGTGAAAGCATTTGCCTTTTCTTAAAATGACACAATGCAAACATGTGAACATATGTAAACTGTAAGACTGCATAACCAAATTTATATTCACATCGTTAGCTGAGGTTCAATGGCTACCTGCCCCCTAAGTTGGCACATTTGGATTACGTCTATTCCAATGTGAAGATAAGAAAGAAATAAAGAAAGAAAGTTTATTAACTACTATGAAAGACCGAAGGACCCTGGCCAACTATCTACTATAATTCTTATGCACATGATTGCTTATAGTTCGAAGTATACTCTTATTATGGCTAATCACCATGTATGCTTCTTTAATATAGGTATTGTAACATTCAATATGACCATATCACCTTAATTACCATGACCAGATTATTTAAAATGCCATGTAATGATACCTTCACCATGTTAAAATCACCTAAAGTGTGACCATGTCACCTTGAAGATGATCTATCATCTTCAACATGATTTTACAATCTTCAAGGCAAAATTTTGTCATCTTCACTATGGTCTTGTTTACCGGATGTATAGTATGGTGATGGATCTTCAATATCCATCATAGCCACATCTAGTGATATGATGTTGGAAGCTAGTGCATGAGATGAGCTTCATACAAGTAATTGGTAGTCCATATAAATTAGATGAGTTCAAATGATGGAATTGCCACTTAGTAAAATTAATTACATGCAAGAAGTCCATATGTAGTTGGTATTCATGTAGGGGGGGCAGGGGGGGGGGGGGAGGGGGAGTAGAATTTTGTCTTGGACCCCCCTTGAAAAAGGAGTGCTTAACTGGGCAATCTTACAATCTTTAGCCTTGAGAAATGATAGCCTAAAATGGGTGAC
The DNA here is from genome assembly GCF_047967505.1 of Dipteris shenzhenensis. Classification (NCBI taxonomy): domain Eukaryota; kingdom Viridiplantae; phylum Streptophyta; class Polypodiopsida; order Gleicheniales; family Dipteridaceae; genus Dipteris; species Dipteris shenzhenensis. The sequence goes on along the minus strand of NC_141602.1, from coordinate 45,850,592 downwards.
TGTCCTACAAACTTGGTGGAGAGAACTAGCCATAGCTTCATAAAATGTTTATATTTGTACATAAATTCACTGAATAGTGCAAAAACATGGTAATTATATAAACCATGTCTTGACATTTGATAGATGCACTAGTGTATCCCCCCTAACAGGAGGAAATGGAAAGTATAGGCTATTTAAAAAATAGAGGTTGTGAAAGTTTAGTTGTCTTTTAGGATCACCATAGAATTTTCAAAAATAAGTTGAATACCATGGTCACCCATCTTTTCATCCCAAACAAAAATCAACACCAAATTTTCTAACATTGCCTTAAAGAAAACATACACAAGGAGAGAGAGAGAGAGAGAGAGAGAGAGAGAGAGAGAGAGATTCATATTAAGTTAAAAAGTAGTAGATATAAATTTGAAATTACAAGGGCTTACCTCCTACATTATAACAATCTAATCATCATCAAAGTTTTTGAACAAAAATTTAGGACTTAAGCATGTCAGGTTGATGGGATAGAATAACTACTATATATGAGTACTAAAAAATAACCACCACGTGAGAGGGATCATTTGGATAAAGCTATCATGGCATACATATGAATTAGACATTGCCTCATTAGATGAGGAAAGCTAGAGATAAAAACAATAAAGCTAAGGGGAGAAGGGCACAAGGGAGAAGCCATGGTGCATGGCTGCAACCCATGAAGCTTGCATTTCTTCCATCAGAATGTCATGACCAAAGTCATGGTGCTGCCACCCTTCCAAAGCATGTATAATTGTTGCCGCATATCCAGCTCTAACCACATACCGAGGCATCACATCCTATTTTACCAAGATTCACAAAAAATTAGGTTGTGTCATGTGCATGGAAAAATGTCAACTTTAATCCAAGAAAGGAAAGAGGGTGCTTACTAATTATGTGTAAAATGTTGCATGTGTGACTCGGCACATGTGCACACACATCAATATCCCACCAACTATCGTATGCAATCAACTCAACATCTCATTTCACAAATGCATGTTCAGCTTGGACATATGAAGAATCATGAGGAGAGATCTTGACACAAGAAAACTTTTTACATTTGTTTGAATTTTAGGACAAAGTAGTAGGGCACTTTTTTTTTGAGTGGTTGAATAACACATGCAGAAGTATACAACTCTCTAGGTATTAAGATCACTATTATCTTATAACAAAATGAAACAAGCAATGTCCATTTCTTCTTTTTGTTTTTGAGAGGTTTGTCTTGAACCACTACTATATGAAGCTTATGTAGATAAAGGCTCGTGCTATAAGAGGCACGAAGCGAGTAAAAGAGAATCAATGTTTAAGCTAGAGAAGTGTCAAATGCAATGTGCCTTGTGATAAGGGATTTAAAAGGCCAAGGAATTAGTGAAGATCAAAATAAGAGGACATGCTATAAGAGGGAAGAAGGGAATAAAATTTAAGCTAGAGAATACAAGTATGTACTAGAAAAGGACAATGATGAGGGAAAGGTTTGAGAGAAGTTCTAGGTAGGCAGATGTTGAGCTTGTTTGCTTGTGTTGCAACTCTCTCTTTATCTCTCTCTAAGACTCTCTCTCTCTCTCCCACACACACTCTCTCTCTCTCTCTCTCACACACACACACACACACACAATTGTCAAACTTTCTCACCTCGCATGCATTCACGTTGTGCATGTTGCTTGGCAGCCTTAAGCCTAGCACCCCCGCGTACTTGCAGCCTTGCCTCCATCGCCGCATAGGCAACACCGTGAACGGGATGAACAGTGTCCCCATCGGTGCCCACCCCTGTTGCTCCGCCGTCAATTGCTCTCCCACAATCCAAACCTGTGTCACGATAGCGCTGTTTTAGAGCTCACTCAACGACAATCCTCTGTGAAAACAGCAAATGCTCACCGTGCAGCTGCATTAGCAAGAGCCTCATATTCAGTAGATACATCATGCATGTATCTCTGACGCTCACCTTGCAGAACTTGCCGGCTTCGTATTCGCTAACTTGCACAAGATTTTGCTGAGACTCTGCGGCAATCTTTCCTCGGACGATTTCTAATTCATCCCCCGACGACATCAAGGCCTGATCATTGTCATTTCGTCAATTGTTTTACAGTGGTACCACGACATAAAACTTCTAGTGCACTTTATTTCGACCTAAACAGGGCATGTTAAACATCGATACACATAAGATTTGCTCGATCATACCAGGACTTTGGTTCCCTGCTCGCAGAGGTAAGTCGCGACGGCACGACCGACCCTAGAACCTGCTCCACAGAGGAATACCTCCGATGTCCCCTGAGATATAGTGTTCACAAGAACTGCGGCCTCTAAAGTTTCTCCGGTAATAATAGGGATGGTCAGCGTTTTGTTACGCAGAGATAGTGATGCAAATATGTCCGTTTGCCGATCCTGAAGGAACCAGGAAAGCTCAATGTTCCGACACTCTGCAAAATCAGCATCATAAAAATTTCGAGCATGCACCGAGTATTTACCTTGTTCAACAAACCCAGCCCAATGACTTTTGCACCCGCTGATTGGGCCTCCAGGATGCAATCCTCGATCCAACCATTTATCCTTGAATACTCAGAAGTCATGGAGTACTGCACAAGCAATTCACATGATTTCACGTGTACACGGTATGCATAAGATTGAAGCGTGCAATGGAGCTTCGGCTAAAGGCAAGCAAGCCAGTCTACCTGGAAGTTATATCTAGGAATCAGCCAAGTATGTGCTTCGAAGCTGTCGCCTAGTTGGTGTCGACCACCAGTGAAAGGTTTACCAAAAGCCCATACTAGAAGCATTATAGGGAGTGTCAGAGGCCATAAAAGCCAATGGTACCATCTGATTGCGTAAGGTTGAGCGGCAAATGTCTGGATCCCAAATTGAAAATGGAAGGTCGACAGCAGTTCAGTGCCATGAGTCAAGTATACGCAGTCCACCCGATTATCTCGCCCTATCATGTTCATAAAAGCAGTACTTTCAGTATGTCTCAAACTGTTGAAGAAAGCTACTTATACTCATGCATGGTTTGTTTTCAGAAATGACCTTTACGAGTGGATAGATAGAGGCTGTCTGAAGCTTTATCTACGGTTCCATACAGATAGTCGTATAGAGGCATGAAGAGTGCAAAGTTAGTGTGCACACGGCTATGGTGTAGCGAATGATACCTGCATGGATAACGACTTGGGACATATTAAAAAACAAAGCAAATCGACAGATAAAACGCTCTTTTGCCTAACTCGTAACTTGTAAGTGAAAGCTTACGTGGGGCTGTAGATAATGTATTTCAAAGGTGGGAAAACCTTGAAAACCCAGTTCGGAATGAACTCGAAGTTGCAATGTCCCCATGCGTTCATGAAATCGAGAAACAAAATGTATATTTGAACTAGTACGACGGAACCGCATCCCAAAAAGAAAGGAGGGGTCGCGGCTAGGCTAAATATTGTGGCGTATAATATGTGCTCCAGAAATGGATGATTACTAGCTGCACAGGAAGTTCGTAGCACATCAAACAAATTTGTAGCTAAGATTGAAGTATCTACGACGATCAAATTAACATTGTGCATAAGCTTACAGGTAATAGGCTGAGTTACAAACGAAGAATGGTGGTGAGAATGATAACGGGTGAAGAGATAGTGGTGGTGTAGAACCCGGTGAGCCCAATAATATACCCACTCCACTGGTCCAGCATGAAGAGCGAAAGCCAAGGCGATTCCTTTGGCATTCCAACGAGAGATATTTGTGAACACGGAGGGAAGAAGCTCAATGGCACCCCAGAAAAGGTATGTGTGCAGAAACACCATGTTCTCCCTGTTCAAACGTAATCACATTCAGGGATCGACAGGGGATCGACATGGAGAAGAAAAAACTGTTGCACACGTCAAGATCCATGGAGCGCGTACCAGCTAGCTTCTTGATCAACTTGCTCGAACTGGATGCCTTTCGTCTGGATTAGATGTTTACTTGATACGCAGGGCAGGCGGGAGAGTGTGCCCCAAGTCTGGAACAGTAGATATCGCAGGACTACCAGGACGATCATCTGATAGAATACATTGGTAGAGATGGGCTCTCCACCAAGGCTTACTTGAAATCCTTTGGCTGCCACCGGCAGAAGTAGAATATACTGCGCACAGCGAAACTCAAATCCTTCATCGAACACCAAAAAAAGAATACAAGAAAGGGCCAATATAATCCAAGGACAAGAGGGGCGGTTGATATCACTTAGGTGAAGCATCGACGAACTATTGCAGGATGGTATTGGGAAATAGATTATAGATACCTTGAATTTCCCCAGGCTCTCCCATGGCCATCGGTACAGAAAACTTTGTTTAGTGGCTTGAGGCATAATTCCTAGAGGCTACGCAGAACGTCGAGTGGAAATTGGAGATGGAAGACGGGAGATGCACATTACATGGACTCGGAAGGGTGATGAGACATAAAAGAAGCACAAAGAGATAGAAGTACCTGGAACGGTAGGAGTCCGTAGGACGGTAATCCAGATGGAGACGGTTTTTTGGAATTTGCCCGACAAACATCATGCCGGGAAGTGGGAACCCATTGGCCCAATAGCCGGACTGCTGCGGGAGCCTGATTGCCGTGAACAAGATGATGCCTTGCGCGCTGTGCAAAAAGCTCATTATATAGGTATTTATGACGACCAGTTCTAAAACAAGGTACTAGGTAGAGTAGAGCTAGCCAATGTGTAGCCAGAAACTCCAGCTCCGCAGTCCGGAGTCCGGAGTTGCAGAGCCAACTCCAAGTGCCAGGCCGTGGCCACCGATTACAACTTTTTCCAGCTCCATATATCTCTCGAGTTCTCGACTCGCGACTCCTGATGAGTCGTGAGTCCACGTCTTCCACCAACTTCCGGCATTTCGGGCCGCATCGTCCGAACTCCGACGTCGCCACTTCAAGTTTCAACCGCGCAGACGGTGGTCACTCGTACACGTTATAATGCGTATACACAGTTACGGGCCACGGCCAAGAGCCTTCTTGTTCGTCTTGGATGGTAGGTAGCCGGTACTGTACGCGGTGCCTGCAGGCTCCCGCAGCCCCGCTAGTCGCGACTCGCAAATCGACGTTTGTCCGCAGCATTCAAAATGTTCGTTAGCTTCTGTCCTAGTGCACACGATGCCAGCTATTCGACGCTGGTGGTGGACGGATTTCAGCCAATTTCCAAATCCAGCACTGCTTCCCCATCTAATCGTATTTAGCCATCTGGCACTGGCTTTGTCTCCAGTCCTTTCAACGCTCTGTCCCAACCAATAAAAATGTGCCAGCTACAAACTGTGCAGCTCCCTTTAGCTAGTCACATGCAAACAGAGGCATTTTGCAGCTCCCTGCAGCTCTCAGCAACACTCGTGATGTCGTTAATGCTGAGGGGCTTTAAAGTTCACACCGATGAATGTCAAATGCACAATCAACCTCGCTCCAAACTTGCCGTGTGCACTAACCCTAAGGCTGCACACGATCCCTTTTTCACGAATTTGCGATGCTCGTGGTGGTCTTTCAAGGCTGGCACACGTTTTGAAAGCCAATGGTGCTTGTATAGATTATTTTGTTAAGGACTCTATCTCATGGTGCGACACCAGGAGTAGGAGATGATCAACACTCGTGGCCTTGAGCACCAGTTTGGGTTTCCACTCTGTTCTGTGAGGTGTGCCTTTCAATGAAAAGGTACCACTACTACTATGCTACATGAGATCTACATCTGCCAAAATACAGTCGAGGCGTGCCCCCGAGCAAGCAAATGCCCTCCATGGGCTTGGTGCGCCACCAGTGCCAGGTTCTCGCACCACACACCCTGAAACACTAGTACGTGAGAACCCTTCGAGGTGCCACCAACACGCCACCAGTGTGCCACCATACGAGGCATGGAAACAGGCTTGCTGCACCTCAATTTTTGAGGGTGCCATTTCTAGTACCAGTGCGCCATTCTTTCTCCAGCTAATAGAATGTTGCCCCATGGCGTTGGCGCTGAGCTGCATGCTTTCAGTCCTCTCTAACTGGTACAGAAGTAGATGGGCAAGCCAATCGAAATTGCCCAGCTTTGAAAGGCAGATCTCTAGGCAAGTATTTAAAGAGCAAGTACGTAGAGCTCACTCAGATATGTAATAAATCCTAAGCCTACTTAGAGCAATTTTAAACACATTGTGAACTAAAATATGTGATGGCACTCGTTGTGCATTTGTCCCCTCCACCATAGGCACCGCTTGGCTTGGATTTATGCTCAATGATTAGCTAGATGAGCGGCGATGTGATGTTGATGGAGGGGGGAGCATTCACACAAACCCTTCCCTCCACACACAAACAACAATAAGGCTGCTAGGCTACCCAATAAAATCATCGCGTGAATGCTCCACTCCACTATAGTAGGAATAGTGGCTTAATAAAGCAAGGTCAAGTGGACAATTAAAAAATGTAGGGAATGTCTCCTCATGAAACATGCAACGACTATAGCACCCGAAGATGTTGAGAGTTGAACCATATTCCATTATCCTCACCAATCCATCAAAAGGGTTCAAAAGTGACCTAACACTCTGGGGATGCGCAAAACCTCAAGCTACGTATAGCTTCACTCCAAAGAGTACGCAACATTCTTGCAACATTCTATTTATTGCATTGTGTCTCTCCATCTTCACTTATATGCAAAATGCTTCTCCTAGTGCAAGGCAAGGAGTCTCTGAGTAGTGAACCCACTCATTGATGCAGGTTATTAGAAAGGGGAGCTAGCACCCTTTCCCTCAATCGCCATTGGTGATGATCGAGCACCAGGATCAAGTAAATACCTTCAATTTTGAGAGATTTAGGCACAACTTCTCTAATTGTAGTTGAGCTTCGAGGGAGAAAGATTAGAGGTGAAGGCTATGGTGATGGTCAACGTGTACAAAAAGAAAGTACAAAGAGAGCATGGTGATGGTAGTGGCAAAATGCCCACAAATCCCTCAGATGTTTTGATGAAGCCTACCACCATAGCATCATGCCCATGCTACAATTATCCATCAAGCATATTAGGAGAAATCACATCGTCCGATGAGCAGTACTTGCGGTTAGAGAGAGTGAAACTCAAAGAAGTTTCTGAGATGGCCCTTTGGGGTCCTTCCATTGCCACAGAGCTCCCTACATCACCATAGTTTCACTTTATAGCTCCCTCCATCAAAAAGTATAGGTTTAAGCTTAGCAAATGCACACAGAGCTCTATTCGAAGTGCCAATACTCTACCAACTTGGTAGTAGCTTGCTACCTTTCTTTTTCACTCATTTGAGCTTGAGTGTGCCATGTTACAACTGGCTACCATTCCTCCCATGCTTGAACAAAGAAACCCCAAACATGCTGTGTGCAAATTGAAGAGAGAGGATGCTAAATCATTGCAGACATAGAGCTACACACATTTAATACCCTGAAGATCATCCCGTGGCAGTAACATCCTCTTGAAAGTAGTAGTATTCTTAAGTAGATCCTCTACTGAAGAAGCACAACTCTTAAGAAGTAGGGAGCACGAGCGATAGTCATAGAAGTAGAGGCAGTGGAGGGCATGGCTTTGGTGATGAGGCAAGAGGAGAGAGAAGAGGAAATGGTGCAATAGAGGAGGAGAATGAACTTCCTGCCAAGAGATCACTCAAAATGGGAATTTGAAATCCGAAGTGTGGGCGGCAAGGCATCATGTTGAAAGGGTGACTTTGGAACAACTTTCTCAGCAGCAAAGGCGATAGTGGGGGACGGAGAAGGCACTAAATGGCTCATCTCCCAAATCCTCCTCCACTTGCGCTCGTCATGTCACCATGCCAAAACTCCTCCTTAAGAAATAGAATAGATATATAGTAGATACAAATCTAGATAGACTTAGAAGTAAATATAGAAGCCTACATCGAAAGGCATCACCATTGTCATTGAGATGAAGTCAACAATGAAGCAACCCAATGTGCAGAGTCCAAAGGTCTGACTCAAGGAAAATCTCAAGAAAATATGGTTCTATATTGACCATCACTCAAAGGAAAATCTCAAGAAAAGGGAACAAAGCCCCAACGACCCAAAGAATTGAAGCATTGCTTTGTTGTCTTGTTCAATTAGATTGGAGCTTTGTCATTAAAAATCCTTGGAATGCATAGATACAAATATTGGGGAGCAATGCATTGCGTCTTTTGTTAGTAGTGGGAGTCATACTCTTTTGTTAGTAGTGAGAGTCATACCTTTGTAAGGACTAACACTTATTCACTCATTTGAGCTTAAGTGCACCATGTTGTAGATGGTTGTCATTCCTCCCATGCTTGAACAAAACAACACCAAACATGTTTCTTGCAAATCAGATAGATAGGATGCTAAATCATTGTAGACATAGAGCTATAGACATGCGGTACCTTAAACAACATCCTCTTTGAAGTGGCAATATTCTTAAGCAGATCCTCTACTGAAGAAGCGCAGCTCTTGGCCAGTAGGGAGCGAGAGGACAATCGTTCAAAGGAGAGGTAGTGGAGGGGTGGGCTTTGGTAAGGAGTCGAGAGAGGATTCGAGAGGAGAGAGAGCCTCAGGAGGGAATGGAAGAGTAGAGGAGGAGGATCAACTTCTTGCCAACTTCCAAGAGACCTCTCAAAACACGGATTTTAAAGTCTGAAGTGTGGGTGGCAAGGCAACGTGTTGAAAGGCTTTCTCGGTGAGGAATCATTCGGGGAGGGAAAAGGCACCACATGGCACATCTCCTAGCTCCCCCTTCACTCAAGCTCCTCATGTCACGTGACACAACTCCTCCTTAACAAATAGAATAAATGTATAGTAGATACAAATCTAAATAGATTTAGAAGTAAATATAGAATCCTCCATCCAATGGCATTACGATCATCATAGAGATGAAGTCAACAATGAAGCAACCCATTGTGCAAAGTCCAAATGTTTGACTCATGGAAAAGCTCAAGAAAAAATGGATCTATATTGACCATCACTTAAGACCAAACTCCAAACCACCCAAAGGAATGAAGCATTGCTTTGTTTTCATGTTCAATTGGATGGGGGCTTTGTCATTACGAATCCCTAGCATGCATGGACACAACTATTGGGAAGCAATGCATCTTGTCTTTTATAGTAGTGGCAATCGTGTCATCCCAAGGACTAACAAAGGCATGCATGCTAACTAATACTGAAACATAGAGTTGTCAATATAAAGAGCAAAACACTACGACTAGGGAGCGATGCATGGTGTCTTTTGTAGTAGTGGCAATCATGTCTTCCCAAGGACTAACAAAGGCATGCATGTTAACTAATAGTGAAACATAGACTTGTCAATATAAAGAGCAAAACATAAACCCTTCAGTTGAGTGTTTGAGAGAAGACTGCTAAGTGTAACTATTGTACATATGGTTAAGCTTTCAAGGCACTAGAGAAGAGGTGCCATGTTCCATGAGAAAAGGGTAGGGGCAAGCATGCCACATTGCTATTTTAGACACAACAACATCATCAAATCATGCACCACATATATGCAATCCATCTCTCACAAGCATGGGGTATAGTAACCCTTGGGCCTCATGACGTTCTAGCAATCTTGATGTGGATCATGGTTGGAAACCTAAATGTGTCCCTGTAAGCCAACAACATTGCAAGAGAGTTGTCGTGTCACAAAAAATCTTAATATCACTTACACTTTGATGAAACCTGGGAGGTGCCTTGAATACCTAGTTTTGACCATTTGTGTTTATCTCCTCCTCTCCTCTGTGCATATCCCTAGCAAGCCTCCACTTAGGCACTCTTTGTAGCAAAAAAAATTCATCTCTAATGCTCACTCCAATTGGCCACCATGTGAAGTAATTGGTGGAATTTCGTCACAAAAAATCCCCTTCTCCTTCATGGGTAATGGCTTGGCTTCCATCATGTTCTTTTCCTACTTGCCAGCCGTCTCATCTTATTTATGGGCAATTAAACTAATTAATATGTTCAATTACATTTAAAACCCTCATGAGTTTTGAGTGAGTTAACCTTTGGAATTATCTTGGGCACTTAACCCATTTTGCATTTAAGTTCAGCTTTTCATTTTGTAAGAACATGCATTTTGATCTTGGAAGATTGCCTTAAAGAAGCTTGGATGGCCCAACACAAAACACTAGAGTAGCATCTACATAAATCTATAAGGACCAATTCCTACAAAGAGAACTTAATCTAGGTATAGATCTTAGTGGTGGACATGATGGTGTCGATGAAAGTGGACTCAATTATTTTTTATGCAATATATAAGATTAAATGTCATAGGGGCACACCCAACTTCACAATTGGTGCTTGGTGTCAGCAATCTTACATACCCACCAATTTGGTCCCATAAAATGTAAACATCTCTTTCAAGATAAAATCCTCACTTCTTTGGTCTCACTTTCTTTTTTCATGGCTCTCTTTCTTGAGCCTCTACCCTAATACTATACTATTCTCAAAATGTTAGGTCTTGAGGGTTCTTCAACCTTGGTTTTTGTTAGCACTACACTTGCCATGCTCCAATCCACCTCTTCCTCAAGATGAGATCAACACAACCAGAGAGGTGTTATCTAGGGAACTTCTTGAGTCCCTTTTTCTTTAACTTTTCAAGGAGCCTATAGATGGCCTAAAAGAACCTCCAAGTGGCCAAGCCTCAACCATAACTTGAAAAAATATAGGAACTCACCAAGACCATCGGCCAAACCTCTAGTAGTTTGCTTGATGAAATCGACACTTCTACCACTCTCTAATTTAGCTAGATCTCACCAAGAATGTCCTTGATTTGTTAATCATACCCAACAATTTCTTGAATGGAACTATACTAGCTGCACTTGAAGAATGCAAGAAATCAACTCATAGGCAAACTCCTAGTGGAGCTTCTAAATCTTGAATTGGAATAGCATGAGATATCTCTACTTGCCTTTTGATCTTGCTTTCTTGATTGATTGCTACATTCCAACACCCAATAAAATCTAAGGTGTGACCAAGTTCTTGCTCGGCCATTTACCTAGAGATAGGAAGCATGATACATTTAAGCAACCGTCGAGACCTCTAGTAGTTTCTTGATGAAATTGACACCTGCAAATCTCTAATAAGCTAAATCTCACAATCTCTTGAATGGAACTTTACCAGTTTCACTCAAAAAATGCCAGATCTTACACATCATTGAGCTTGCATACATTAAAATCATTGGCAAAGTCCTAGTGGAGCTCCTAAATCTTGTGTTTGACGAGAACTTACTCTCTCATCCTCTACCACCATGGCTAGGGAATTGGCAAGGAGCAAATATGCTTCTATTGGAAACCAATCAATTCACATGTATTTGTTCCCAAGGATTCTTAAAACTACTCTTCTTTGATGACCTTGAGTTTGGATGAAATTAATCTATATATGTATTTGCCAGTTGAACTTTGTGCTGTAGCGCTCTTGTTGCAGCTCTTCTTGAGCAAAAATCTCTTCACGAGTGGTATTTTTCCTCAATTGTAGATCATGAGTGATATCAAGCTCAGATCTCAAGCTCAATGCAATCCAAATTTCAAAAAAAAGTCATGCATATAGTCTGAGCTTGGACTCACTTGTGGCTCTCAATCTCATAACATTTATGGAATTCCACTTCTTTGAGAGGCCACTCTAGTGTATCTTTTGTGGAAACAATTGATTGGTAGTCTTGCAACATAATGAGTGCATCGAACTTGTGTAATCACATCCCTATTTCATTCCCAACATGATTTTGTGCATGCTCATATGCAGATCATCACACACATGCTCCCTAATTAAGAATGCAGAATAAGAATTACTTCAACCATGTGCAGGTGATTGTAGATGTGAGGTAGCAATTAGGAAGGCCATCCCAGAGTACCTCATCAGTCATGTTGGCCTTGGGGCACATCATAAGAAGTGACGTGTGCGCTCGTCCAAGAGGGAAAAAAACATGTTGAAGGTGCAAAATTTATCTGAGCTATCTTGCCACGTCAAGGCATGAAGGCAGTGTGGGTAGGAGAAGAGGTGGTCCATGGAGGAAGAAGTGAGGCACCATAAAATATCTTCAGCAATAATGAGCAATGCACCATAGGGGGTTGAAGGAAATGGATCAGGATGGGCAAGGTGAAGAAAATAAGAGTAAGGGCATACAAAGGGGGAGCCAAAAGAGCTAGAGTGTCATCTGCAAGTCGAAAGAGGAAGGGCATGCCAGGAGGAGACTAAAGAGCTCGTGTTGTATGACAGTGCAGTATTGGGTGTAGTGTGGGTAGCAAAAGAACTTGATAGAGTTCTCTAGAGAGGCTATGTCCATTGTGAAGAAAATTTTAGAATCTTAGCATGTGTAGAAAGGAACCAAGGGGAGGTGCTTAAGGGAGCATGAGAGGAAAACCGAGCATTTGTGCTTCCCTAGAGTACATGCAGCACCAATTCTCTCCCTTGTGTGACACGTGGTAGCTTCTTGTGCCTCCCTCTCTCCATAATATATATATAGAAGTGATAGTGGCTGGATAAATATTTCCAATAGCTTGTAAAAGTGAGACCAAAGTTTATAAATTAGAAGGATAGTGAAAGAGGAAAAAGCAAGTAAAGGTGAATGGGGTCATTGTTTGGGTGTAGCCATTTTTGGTGAGGTTCAAGGAATTTTATGTATATAGGTATCTTGCATGACCCATAACTCATGCATTGCTCAACTGAACTTGACAATATTTGTCTTCAAGTTGTAGTACACATTCCAAATTAAACATGAGACTGAAAAATCATGGAATAATGATTTGGAAAAGATTGTTAAAGCATTACAAGTTCTATGTTTCATGTGAAGCATGCATCTTGAAGAGTATAGTAAATAATAATTTATTCAAAACATCAAAATTTAAATCTATACATACATACAACCAAGTAATCATTAAAAGCTACACTAGGTGAGCTTCTCCTCAACCCAATAACACACCTAAATGATAACATTAGGTATGGGTTAATGGGCCTCCAATGTTGTGCTAAAGCGATCATGCACACCCATTTGAGGGCACGATCCATAACTTTTTTTGATTTGTTGAAAACCAAAATGGATTGAAACTTTGGAATCTAAACTAGTGGGACTACTGCATGGGCATCTAAAACATTGATAGTTGTTGATATTGGTATATAGGTACACCCTAAAATGGAAGAAGTTTGTTGGAGTAGCAAGAGGAATTCAGCAAATGAAGCAAAATGGAGTTGTTTATTCGATGTGAGAGATATGCCCAATATATAGGCACAAGTTACATCCAGGAGTGACCTCATATGTGAGCTTAATAGAGCATCTAGATCCACAAATCACTCCACTGATTTCTCAATCAGGCCCATGAATCTCTCAATCACACTAGAACCATCTACTCTAGCACACCTACACTCACACACTCCTAGCATAGGACTCCTAGTCCATATACACACACACACACACACACACCCATACATCAATTTGTCCTTCATTCCCCCCACAAATTGATGACCTCATCCCTCAGCAGTACTACATGGGATGCTCCATGGCTTGCCCACCATCATGTGGTAACACACATGGCCCCAACCTGTGACTCACTCCTAAGACTCTTGGTTTACAACTGGGAGATAGACAATGACTATGTATGGAAATCCCCATGAGTCCAACAAGGTAAAAAGACTAACAGTCATCTAAGGATGGACCATCCATGGCAGAGAACCATTATTGGCCTCACACACAAACAACTTTAGAAAACATATGGGTCATCACCCTTGACAAAATTGACTTGGGTGGTGAAAGCAGTGAGAGCTTTAACATCCTCTGGTTCTTCTTCTTCTTCTATCTCTGCTTCTTCCACAAGGTTTGCTGAACATTTCTCTCTGCATAGCATTCTTTCTCAAAATGTCTAGGTTTTCCACAAAAGTTGCACTTCATCTTGCTCTTGCTCTTGCCCTTGAAGTTGCTTTTGGCCAAATATGCCCCATGTTCTTTGTAGTCATTCCTCTGTTTGATTTTCCTTTCCTTTTCCAAGAGGGATGCCTCAATTTCCACCAAACTAATCTCTAGTATATTGGTGAGAGTAGTGACAATAGTTCCATATTCCTCAGTTAGGCTTCTGAGTAAGATAGCAATTACAATGTCTTCATCAAGATTAAACTTGATGCCAGATAACTGAGTCAGTATGCTCTTCATGGAGTTTAAATGTGAAGAGATTGATTCTGCTCTATCCAATTTTAGATCAAAGAATTTGATGAGCAAGCTAAACTTAATGGAACACCTCGCATGTGCTCCAAAGACAAGCTCAAGATGAGTCCATGTAGCATGACCAGTCTCACAGCCATCAATGTGGTGGATGAAAGAATCACTCAATCCAAGAGCAATTATGCTAGTGTTTTTTCATCCTGAGGGAGCCATAAAGCTTCTCCTTCCCTAGTGGTTGGTTTCTTTTCTTTTCCATTAGCCACATTCTAGATCCCCTTTTTCATGAGAATAAATTTTATTTTGGTCTACCAAGTATGAAAACCCTCTCCCTCAAACTTATCTATCTTGATTTTGGAGGCCATAGAGAAGGTCTTACCACCACTGATGTGGCAGTATCTAATCCCTTTACAAAAATTAGTCTTTCTGAACAAAGAAATCACCTTCACCATATATATGCAAATTGCTAGATAAAAATTCATAAAACCCTAATTGTTTGGCATATGAATAACCAGTTGGCTTCTCCCAAATCCTCTTAACTGGGATCTTCTTTACCTTGTACTTTGTCCTTCTTGTAGTCTTCTTCAAGTGCTTAGCATTGGAAGAGCATTGAGAACTTGGAATTTTGACAAGATATCAATGCCAACTAAACTTCAAACTGAAAGAGCATTCTCTGAACTGTAGTTTAGTCCCACTTCATACCTCAAGCATCATCGTTAGCATTTACTTTAGCATCAAACTTCAAGAACTGTAAAAAATGCTTGCAAAAAATAGAGCAACATTGGAGGATGAAATTCAACCAGATAAGAGCAGCTCTTTGAAGGCATTTGATGCGCAATGAAAGGTCTATTGATAGGGAAGACCCAGTACCAAGCTTGGGCAAAAAAAATGCGTCAGCTCGCCATAGCCAGAAGCTTCAATGCCGATTGGTTTTTTCATGAGTACGCTTCAATTACTAGACCATTTGCCTTCAAACTTCATCAATAGCTAGCTAATAAGGTCGCCTAGCAGCAGCTAAGAGCATTTGGTGAATGGTAGCTCCTACATGGAGAATTGTGCTCAGATTTGGTGACTAGAAGACATGTTGGCACGGCCACATGAGGCAAGAATTAGTCAATTCCACAAGGTCAGAGATTTGTCCCAAGATGAGGGATCTGCAACTTAGAGGGCCTGGAAAATGGTGCAACATATGAGGAGAAAAAGGCTTAGAAAAATTTGGAGAGAAGAAGGCAAAATGTGAAGAAAGGTGGAGAGGTTGAGAAGATGATGACATGGCACTCAAGGAGGTCTCAAGGAGGGTGAACTAAGCTCTGATACCACATGTTGGAGTAGCAAGAGGGATTCAGCAAATGAAGCAAAATGGAGTTGTTTATTCATGAGAGATATGCCCAATAGGCACAAGTTACATCCAGGAGTGACCTCATATGTGAGCTCAGTAGAGCATCTAGATCCACAAATCACTCCACTAGCACCTTAAGAAGAGGAGAAGAAGAGGGACTAAGAGAAGAGAAAGAAAGAGAGGGTTCATATGCCCATCATTGCAGTGATGGACATAGGAACCCTCTCTAAGGCGCTAGCTACAGTGATGGGCATAGGAACCCTCTCTTCTCCTCTCTTCTCTTAGTCCCTCTTCTTCCCCTCTTTTTCTCTTTTCCTCCCTCTTTCCCCCCTCTTTCCCTCATATACTCATGCATAAGCATAAGAATATGCTTTCTCTCTTTTTCTCTTATGCATATGCTTTTCCTTCTCTTATGCTTATGCTCTTTTCCCCTCTTCCTTCTCTTCTTTTCCCTCTCTTTTTCCTCTCTTTTTCTCTTCTTTTCATAAGCATATGCATTTGCCTATGCTTATGCTTATGCATGAGCATATGCTTATATGCTCATGCATAAGCATAACCATATGCTTTCTCTCTTTTTCTCTTATGCATATGCTTTTCCTTCTCTTATGCTTATGCTCTTTTCCCCTCTTCTTTTTCCCCTCTTTCAATCTCTTTTTCCCCTCTTCCTTCTCTTCTTTTCTGCTCTTCCTTCTCTTCTTTTCCCCTCTCTTATTTCCTCTCTTTTTCTCTTATTTTCATAAGCATGTGCATTTTCCTATGCTTATGCTTATGCATGAGCATATGCATTTGCCTATGCTTATGCTTATGCATGAGCATATGCTCACATGCTCATGCATATCTTTTCCCCTCTTTCAATCTCTTTTCCCCCTCTTCCTTCTCTTCTTTTTCCCTCTCTTATTTCCTCTCTTTTTCTCTTCTTTTCATAAGCATATGCATTTGCCTATGCTTATGCTTATGCATGAGCAGAAGCATAGGCAAATGCATATGCTTATGAAAAGAGAAAAATAGAGAAAACATATGCTTATGCTTATGCATGAGCATATGAGCATCTACTCATGCATAAGCATAAGCATATGCTTTCTCTCTTTTTCTCTTATGCATATGCTTTTCCTTCTCTTATGCTTATGCTATTTTCCCCTCTTCTTTTTCCTCTCTTTCAATCTCTTTTCCCCTCTTCCTTCTCTTCTTTTTCCCTCTCTTATTTCCTCTCTTTTTCTCTTCTTTTCAAAAGCATATGCATTTGCCTATGCTTATGCATGAGCATATGCTCATATGCTCATGCATAAGCATAAGCATATGCTTTCTCTCTTTTTCTATTTTTCCCTCTCTTTTCTTCTTTTCATCTCTCTTTTTTCCTCTCTTTTCTTCTTTTCATCTCTCTTTTTTCCTTCTCTTTTCCCCTCTCTCTTTCTCTTTTTTCCTCTCTTTTTCTCTTCTTTTCATAAGCTTTCTCTCAACTTTCCCTCAAATGCTTTCCCTCATATGCTTTCCCTCGGCTTTCCCTCATATGCTTTCTCTTCTTTTTCCCTCTCTTTTTCTCTTCTCTTTTCCCCTCTTTCTTTCTCTTCTTTTCCCCTCTCTTATTTCCTCTCTTTCATCCTCTTTTCTCTTCTTTTCATAAGTATATGCATTTGCCTATGCTTATGCTCATATGCATTTGCCTATGCTTATACTTATTTCCTTCTCCTTAGCCGTATTCGGTTATTTTTTCACATGCTCCTTAACCATATTTGGTTCTGTTTTTTTTCAAATAGATTCTAAATGGAACAACCACTCCCTCACATCCCCCCTAAACCCCAACCCAATTCCCCATGTCATAGGGACTATAGACATAGCTTCTCTACTAGCTCATGTAAAAGAGTAGATTGTGCAAGAGAGCGAGTGGGTGAAGTACAATGTGGGGGTGCGCAGGCTTCGGTGGGGTCCAAGCCGAAGGGTAGTGGAGCAGGGGAGGAACGTATGACACAACCTACGGAATCTCCATAGGGTTTGGAGAGACTACCATGACTGATGGAGCACCAAATATGATTGTGTAAAGGACATAATGGATTGTGTGGAGGCCTTCGTGGATTGCGAGTACATAATTACTGAAGAACATGACCGCATATTAGAAGAAGTGGAGGATGAGGTCCCCAGTTACCTACCTAGTGGCTCGGAGGAGGAAAGTACTACGGACAGTAACACAGAGCAGTATACCTCCTCTACCATTTTGGCATTTTTGGAGAATGTCTCTTTTGGAGACAAATTTTGTTTAAACATACTTTTGGAGACACATATTTTTTATATACATACTTTTGGAGACATACCATTGGCGATATTTTTTATACATGAAAATCTTCTTGGATTCCACTTGTCTTTCATAAATATTTGTCATTTCAATTTCATAATTGTCTTAAGTAAATCATTGTCCTTTCATATTTATCCTTTATGCATTGATGTCATGACAAAATATGAAGAGGGGAGAGGAGAAGAGTGGAGATGAGGAGAGAGGGCACAGCTAGAGAGCACACCACAAATGACTAACTGTACACTAGAATTAGTTGAAAAAATAGAATATATACAAACCCTTTTAGGGTTAGGGTTAGGGGAGCTAACCCTTTCCTTTATAGCACTCTATAAGGTTAGTGCTATGCACATATGATCACGTGATGGTGCTATGCACACATGATCACATGATGTTGAGCGTGAACTCTCAACACCTTCCCTCAAGATCAACATCATGAAGTAGGCCTTCCCTCAAGATGATGATTCTGGGGAATCGAAGAAGGACTGAGCATTACATTCCATCACACTCCTTTAATGGGAATGTCCTTCCTCTGCATCAAACCAAGAGCTAGTCGGTGTTTCTCGAATAGCTCTTTACCGAGTGGTTTGGTAAAGATGTCTGCAACATTTTCTTTGCTATCACAATGCTGCAGTGTGATGTCACCAAGTAACACTCTTTCTCTGATGAAGTGCTCTCTGACATCAATGTGCTTTGTTCTGGAGTGATATACTGGATTTTTAGCCAATGCTTGAGCCGATTGATTATCACAGTATATTGTTGTTGGCTTTGATTCATCAAAGTAATCTGTTTCTGACAATAGTCTTCTAAGCCATATAGCCTCACATGCACCTGTAGTGAGTGCTCTATATTCTGCTTCAGTCGAAGACAAAGAAACAGTTGGCTGTTTGTTTGACAACCATGATATAGCACCTTGACCAAGGAAAAATGCATATCCCTGTGTCGATCTCCTGGTCTCATGATCTCCAGCATAGTCACTGTCACAGTATCCATGCAACCGTGGATGACTTCCTCTGTATTCTATCCCAAATTGTCTTGTACCTTTGATGTATCTCAAGACTCTTTTGGCTGCATTCCAGTGAGACTGTTTTGGATTTGCCATAAACTGTGCTAGTGAGCTTACTGCATAACAAATATCTGGCCGTGTGATTGTCAGATATATAAGAGATCCAATGAGTTGCTTGTAGTATCTGTCATTGATTGTAGGCTTTTCTGAATCTTTAGTAAGTTTCAAACTCTGTTCCATGGGAGTGGCTGCAATCTTGCAATCTGCCATATGAAACTTCTTCAGGAGACTGTCAACATATTTGAGCTGACTCATGAATGTGCTATCTGAATCTCTCCAGAACTCAATTCCAAGACAATAGTGCATAAGTCCAAGATCTTTCATGTCGAACTCTGCAGATAAGTCTTGTTTTAGCTTTCTGATGAAGCTATCCTTGCTTCCTGTCACAATCAGATCATCTACGTACAAAAGTGCAATAGTAATATCATCCCCTTAAACTTTGTAGTAGAGAGTATGATCTGCATTGGACTTCATGTATCCCAGATCAGCAAAATACTTGTCAATTCTGCTGTACCAACTTCTGGGTGCTTGCTTTAAGCCATAGAGACTTTTCTTGAGATGGCAAACCTTGTTCTCCTGTCCTGGTTCAACATAACCGGCTGGTTGTTGCATGTAGACTTCCTCGTCTAGATAACCATTGAGAAATGCATTCTTGACATCGAGCTGATACACATTCCATTTACTGAGTGTGGCTAGTGATATCAAGAACCGTATGGAATCCATCTTTGCTACGGGAGCATAAGTCTCATCATAATCTTGACCATATTGTTGTGCAAATCCTTTTGCAACTAATCTGGCTTTGTATCTCTGAATACTGCCATCTGGATTGTACTTCACTTTGTCTACCCATTTGTTGGCTATGGCCTTCTTTCCTGGTGGAAGGTCGCATAATTCCCAAGTGTTATTTTTATACAAAGCATCCATTTCTTCATTCATTGCAGTTTGCCATTCTGGCTTATCTACTGCGTCTTCGAAGTACACTGGCTCTTCTGTAGCCATGATGGTAGTCATAAGAGCATAGTTGGTGGTTTCCACCTGAATTGCTTTGCCTTTCTGAGCATATGTCAATCTGGCTGGTGGTTTGCTTTCCCTAGTAGACCGTCTGAGCTGCTGTGACGCTGATTGGGGTGTTGCTGGCAATTCTTGCTCTTCTTCATCAACCTGTTCTGTAGATGACTGTGAAGTCGATGCTTCTATCTCCTGTGTAGGTGAGGTTTTCCATTCTGATTCCTCATCGAAGATTACATCTCTGGAGATAATGACTTTGCGGTTGTTGGGATCATACAATTTGTATGCTTTACTTTCTTCACTGTAGCCAACCATGATGCATTTGCGTGACTTCGCATCCAATTTTCTGCGATGATCATCATGTATGTGGGCATATGCTATGCAACCAAATATGCGGAGATGCCCAATGCGTGGCTTGTGTCCAGTGAATGCTTCATAAGGAGTCATACCTTGTATCGGTTCGGTAGGAAGCCGATTAAGCAAGTAGTTAGCTGTAGCTATTGCTTCTACCTAATACTGATTCGGAAGATGCTTTTCACTAAGCATTGCTCTAGCACTGTCTGCTAAAGTCCCATTCTTCCTTTCAGCTATTGCATTTTGCTGAGGAGTATCTGCACATGTGAATTGTCTTCGAATGCCGTGAGTTTTGCAAAAGTTCATGAAGGCTGAAGACTTGTATTCACCTCCTCTGTCTGATCTCATGACCTTGATCTTTCTGCCTGTCTGGTTTTCTACCATGGCTTTGAATTCTTGAAATCTGGCAAACACTTCAGATTTCTCTTTCAGAAAGTAGACCCAACAATATCTGCTGTAGTCGTCGATGAAGGTCAAGTAATAAAGTGAACCATTGATGCTGCGGGTCTGGGCATAACCCCATACATCTGTATGAATTAAATCAAGAATACCTCGTGCACGAGAGGTACTTCTGACAAAGTTGGTTCGCTTTTGTTTGCCGAAGCAGCATGCTTCACAAACTTTTCCAAGAAACTGTAGCTTCGGAATCCCAATTGCCATATTTTGATTCCTTAGATCTAACAAGTACTTGAAGCTCGGGGGGGTCACTATGTATAAACCCTCTATATCACGTGCGTTCAAGGCCTATATTTAAAGTCCCTTATCTGTAAAAAATTTTGTTAATAAAATGTACCCCTTTTCTATACAAATCTGTAAATTTTTTCCAAAACTATTTTAAATAGTCCCTTATGTATATTTATTTCTGTAAATTTTAGAAATAAAAAAAATCCTTCTGTTGAACTCACGTGATAGGGTTACATATGATGAGTGACCCCCCCGAGACTTGAAGTTGACATGACCATATCTCTTGTGCCATTTTGCAGATAGTGGCATCTGTTGCATTTGAGCTGACATGGCATGCTTATCTGGTACTGTAGCTAGCATCCTGTATAAGCGTCCTTCCTTGACACCTTTTGCTACTAGCTGACCTCTTTTGGATTTGTCTCTGATAGTGCATTCATCACCGTCGAAGATGACTTTGTAGTTGTGTTCCGTCATTTGACCTACTGACAAAAGGTTCTTGCTGAGCTTCAGAACATAGAGCACATCTTTGACTAATCCTTTTGTACCAGTGAAATTGTTCATAGGGATAACACCTATCCCTTGAACCGGATTCGGTGTATTGTGTCTGCTGTATAGATGACATTCTTTTGACCTTCTAATGGCTTCATTTCTGTGAACCATTCCTGATGATTTGTCATATGAGATGATGCACCGCTGTCGATGTACCAAGGATCCTGTTCCACTTGGTTGACTTGATAACTGAAATCTTCTTTGGGATTGAAATCAGTGTCTAGGTGCATTGTCTAGGTGCATTGTATCAGTCTGATGCAATTCCTCACTTGCAAGAAACATATTGCCATGTTCATTTGCAAAATGACTGTGACTAGAATGTCCACCACGATGATTTCCTCTTCCTCGGGAATTCCCTCGATTACTGCTGGATTGACCGCCTTGGTCATACTCCTTCTTGCGGCAATCTCTTTCATAGTGTCCAAACTTGTGACAATAGTTGCATTGAATGTTTGACACATTGGTGGATGCATTCCCTCGTCCTTGGAATCTTCCTCGGTTGGAATGATTTCCTCTTTGCTGATTTTGATGTTGCTGAGGATGCTGCTGATGCTGATGCTGATTTTGACTTTGATTTTGTTGATGATGATGACCACTTTTCTGATATGATCTACCTCTGTTTCTGCCTTTGCTTCTGCTTCTGTCTGAAGCTGTGAATGCTTGATCATTAGAATGACCTTTACGTGCTTGAATGGCCTGAGTCCTGAGTTCTTCACCAAGTAGAACTGACTGAAGTTCTTCCAGTGTTGGAATTTGCCGTTGGATGGCAATACTCTGGACTAGATTCTCATATCCTTCTCCTAGTCCATTCAGGATTACTTGAACCATTTCTGCGGGATTCATAGTCTCTCCTGCTGCTGCAAGTTGATTGTTGTAGTCTTTGATGTGGAGTACATAAGCATGACCGGTTTCATTGCTATTGCGGAAACTCTGGTTGATCTGGTTTCTCAAGGTGAGAATCCTGGATGTGTTCTTGGACTCGTAGAGAGCTGCGAACATATCCCATGCTTCTTTTGATGTCTTGACTGTGTTGAGCTGTCCTAGCATGACATCTTGCACATTCTGCTTGATCAGGTGATAGGCATACTTATCTTTCTTATCCCATTCTGCTTGAGCTCGGGCAATGGCAGGATCTGCTACTGGTGCGGAAACTATTTATGTAGATGTAGATCCCGATGTAGATCCCGTTGCTGGTGCTGTGACAACAAATGGAGTAGAGCTACTGGTGGCTGGATCGGCCAATGGTCTAGGTATGGATCCATCAACATACTCCCATTTGTCCTGAAGCACAAGAATGGTCTCCATTCGGTATTTCCATGTACCGTAATTGGAGTTGTCTAACTTAGCAGATGCCTCCAGATTGAGGTTGCTAGTCGACATGGTGCAAACAATGTACTCAAAAGTGTCCTGAAAAAACTCTGTATGAATCAACTGCAAATACACTGAAGATGCCAAGTGAAATCTCTGTACCGTCGGTGAAGATAGAACTGCAGTAAATAAGATCTGACCTGTGTTACAAGGCTTGTGGCAATGATGCCGGGAATAGCCAAGAGGCTTTACAAGGCTGAAAAAATGTTGTGCACGATGCCGTGAGATAGCCAAATAGGCTTTACAATGGTGGCATGTGTGTGTGAAATCAAGTGCTATCTGCCCACTGAATCAATCTGCAATGCCTGTGAACTCTGAAGTCTGCTCACTGAACTGATGAACGTAAGGTTTCAGGTAATGTAATGATGTGAAATCGGATGTGAGCGTATGGACTGACTCCGAGTAGGTACTCCGAGTAGGTACTAGTCGGGAATTTCGGGCATGGCTTAGATTGGCAACTTGGGGAATTCAAAGCGTCCCCTCTATGGCGATCTAGTCTACTCTGATCTAGATCTAAACCAACCGTCGATCGATGAAAGAGCAGCAAATAATTCCTTTTCCTTTGTTCTTTTTAAGTGCTGGGTCAGATGCGTCGATGTAGAGGCAAATGTGCATGAAGGAAGTGGTTTTGTCGGCGAGGCTTAAATGTGAGTGTAACTTGCGCCGAAATGTGCGCATGATGTAACGAGCGCGTAGAGCACGAAAAATCGAGCGACTTTCCTTTTTGGAGCACCCTCAAATTCTTCCTGGATCAAGAGATATGACTTGATCTAGGTGGAGGGGCAAAAGGAGTGCAAATGGTGCTCAATGATGATGTGTCACTGTGAGTCACATGCAGTGATGATGTGGCAATGTGCTTAGCAAGAGGTGTGCCAGTGAAGCTCTGTGCTGATGTGGCAGGAGTGTGCACATGCAGTGTGTGCACAGTGTGCCTGGCAAGGGATTGTGCCTGCATGGGTCAGTGCTGACTGGACTGCTGAGGTGGCACAGATGATGTCAGCAGGGTGACATGGCACTGATGACGTGGCCTGATGATGTGGCACTAGTGATGTGGCAGTGCTGACGTGGCAGATGATGTGGTAGTGATGACGTGGCAGTTGACGTGGCAGTGATGATGTGGTAGCTGACGTGGCAGTAATGACGTGGCAGTGATGACGTGGTAGTGATGACGTGGCAGGGGTGATGTGTCAGCTGACGTGGCAGATAAGATGACTTTGCCACGTGGCACAATTGTGATCAAACCACCTAACTAGGGGTTGACAGAACCTTAGCCTACTGGTTAGGTCCTATCTACCACGTGTTGCAAGGAGAGCCACCGGAATCTTTCGGAGATTCTGTCGAAGATGTCGATTCCGTCCGTGATTCCGTCGCGTGAGCGTTGGAGGCCTGTGGCTTCGTTGAGGAGGTCGGCCGTTGATCGCCTTTGTTGTAGGAGCCGTCGGCTGTGGAAGGAGCTAGGAAATCCGGTATCCAAACGTCGCCTGCACCTCCTTTTTTTTTCTTACCTGATTCCTTTTCCTCACTAGGGGTTATAATTTTGCAGCTAGCTGCCCGCAATGTTTCAGACGACTAGACTCAAAATTTTACGAATCTCAGAATGATACGTAGTACAAAACCGCGTCGAGGCTGAGTGCGAGCTGCCACTATGAAGTGCTTGATAATAACTATGAATCAATCCTTGCTGTTGAGATGATCCCGTTGTTGGCGTTGTCTTTGGAGCAGGTAGTAGGAGCGCTGGAGGTAGAAGGTGGTGGCAGCTCGTTTAGCTATGGCGCTGGTGGACAGGGCTTGCAGCTACCACGTCGCGTGCGGGTGTCGAAGTAGTCGTTGGAGTCATTTGCTTTGAAGATTTTCACCAAGCAGCAAGAAGCACTGAGACGGCAGCAAGAGATGAAGTTGGACGCGGAGACGAAAGTCTATCACAATTCACTAGAGGCAGAGATCAAGGAGGCAGATGCAAGGCTAGCGACAAAGGCTACGCTGTGGACGCAAGAGGCGGAATTGGCCAAGATACAGGCAACGAAGAACGCTGCCATTCGAGAGGCGGAGCTACAGAAGGAGGTGGAGCAGAGGCGGGCTGCAGCTGAGACGGAGAGGCTGCGGGCAGCGCAGCTTGCGCCGGCCATAGCCCAATACGAGGCGGCGGCAGCAGCGCCGGAGGACCCCCCGACGGGGACCGAAGCAGTTAAGGCTGAAGAGGTGACCGAAGCTGCTGCCGCAGAAAAAGAAGTGGTGGAGGTTACGACCACCACAACGAGGGAGGCAAAGGGTAGAGAGTTGCAGAAATTCTCGTCTCTCTTTCTCTCAAAAACAGTAGAGCTTCAGACTCTCTCTCTCAAACAATAGGATCTCTCACACTATGAAGAACCACTCATTCTCCCGGAAGAATGAACGGAATAGAGAATCAAATGAATCTCTCAAGAACAAATGACGGAAATTTCTTTTCGATGGACGGAATTTTTCTCTCAACGGAAGTGAAGGGAAGGATCTCACAATCACTCAAGAGAACTCTCAATCTCACAATCTCTCTCACACTCTCAAGAATCTCAATGTCTCAGCGGAAGACAAGGGAGCTCTGATACCATGACAAAATATGAAGAGGGGAGAGGAGAAGAGTGGAGATGAGGAGAGAGGGCACAGCTAGAGAGCACACCACAAATGACTAACTGTACACTAGAATTAGTTGAAAAAATAGAATATATACAAACCCTTTTAGGGTTAGGGTTAGGGGAGCTAACCCTTTCCTTTATAGCACTCTATAAGGTTAGTGCTATGCACATATGATCACGTGATGGTGCTATGCACACATGATCACATGATGTTGAGCGTGAACTCTCAACATGTCATTTCATAATTTTCACAAGTGATTAATTGCCTTTTCATAATTTCTTGAGTTTGAATTTCATAATTGTCTTATATAATTAATTGTCTTTCCGCTTCTTACCCGCTCTTGTTTTTTGTCTTCGTGTTTGTGTCTACGTTTGTCCAATCCCCCCAAATTAGACATGGGATCATGTTGCACGTCAGACGAGTACAAAAACCCTCGTAGGAGGAGACATCATGATCTCTACTCTCTAGATGACTTTGATTCCACTCAGGTGACACCTCAGGGGCCTATCCCTGGCCCCCGACTCCTCTCGGACATAGCACTATGACTACCCTTTGGGGAACTCCTTTGCTAGATACCCATGTCTTTGCCGGAAGTCCCGACGAGTTTGTCGCACAGATGAGTGATGTGGAGGCAGTGAGATTCTTCTACACCAACGGTTGGACCTACTCAACAACTGTCCCCTCTAGCCCCTTCGACTGAGGGGTCATCACCTAGGCGTACCCATCGTAAGGGAAGAAAGAGTAGGAAGGGTTGTTCTGACATGAGAGATATAGACGAGTCAGCACACTCACATCCCTATAGGTCTCCACTTGGTCATGAGCAAGGATTTCATATTCATGTAATCACGTGAATTTTCTTGTGATTATGTATCGTGATGACGTATTTCACACATTCACAGTTACAATCACGGCTTTGCGCTATTAGGTGGCCTTGACTTGGAAACCGGATACATACCGGCAGTATCTAACTATTGGCGGTAGTGGTAATAGTACCATCAGTAAAATGACACATTATTTTCCAGCGATAACTATGGCCATATTGGCGGTACTTTTATTACTGCCGGTAGTTGAAGTATAATTGCCGATAGTAGTACTACAACCGGTGGTATCCATACTTTTACCGCTGGTGGTAGAACTTCTACCGACGGTTATATTTCAACTATCGGTGGTAGTACTACCACTCGAAGATATATGCTAACCGCTAGTATCATTGTCCACTAATAGTGGATTGAGAAGAGGTAAAAATACTCCTCTCTCCATCTCTTGGCCAAGGCGCTTGGTCCAGGAAGTGGTTCTTGGTCCCGTGTCCTAAATAGGATGGGAAACTAGTTGAGACCACGACTTGGTACTAGGTTTCCTTGGCCCTCCACTTAAAGGGGGGGGGTTTTCAAAATTTTAATGAAATTATCTTGCATTTCTTGCATGCATTCATTGAAATGACTTTTTTTATGAAATTATCTTGCATACATGCATTAAAAACAAATTTTTTATGAAATTATCTTGCATTTCATGCATGCATGCATTGAAAGAATCATTTCTTGCATGCGTGTACACTGCATTTCATGTAATTAAAAAATTTGCATTGAAATCATTTGCATGAGTGCATTGAAATCATCTGCATTTGCATTTCATGCATGCATAGGGTGGGGGTTATTGTAAGATGCATGCCTACTCACTATTGTGTGGCAACTGCAGCTATTTGCTAGTGTCACACGAGAAAACTTTCCGCACACACATAGCAAGATCTAATCACAAGCATGGCCTCAACCGCTAGAACTAAGCGAAAAGTAGGGGAAGAGCTAAGTAAGGGTGAGCGCAAGAGAGTGATGAGAAGCATTTGGGATGTCTTTTTTATTAGGGTGTGCAACATGGAGGAGAGTGAGATGGAATCAACTGTATCTAGTTTAGAGGGAGTTAGCACTATGAAGAGGAGGATTATTGGTGATGCTAACACCAGTTTGCAGTCTCAAGGTCAGGATGACCTTGCGAGCCGGGTGCAATGGGAGACATATGCCATGCTTTGGGATGATTGCCCAAGCTTTTAATGTCTTCAAATTGACACAATGGAAGAGTGTATGGGCCAAGAACAACAGTAAGGTCATTGCGTTAGATCACAATGTCATAGTGGTGAAGAGCTGGGAAAAAAAGGCTATAGCAGCTTATGGGCGCTACATCCTTGGCTGTAGGAGAAGAGCAGCCAACCTCTACACCATCTCAACCATTGAGAGGTGATGAGGTTCAAAGGGCACAACACCTGGCTAGTAACATATTTAGAGTGTCATTCTTGGCCTATGTCACAGAGAGGGAGATCTGCATGTAGACATTGCATACTACACTCAGGGAATTTATCTATAGTGAGTTATCTAAACTATAGTATCCGCACTGCACTTTTGGAAAATGTCATAAGGAGAGGATACTTCTCCTCTGCACAGGGAGGAGGAAGTCTCTAGAAGAGCAGGCAAGTGCCCATTAACACAAGAGGAGGCTAAAGAGGAGGAATGACATGCCGAGCGTCAATGGTTACAGTTCGAGCAACTACGTAGGGTTGCCAACGTAGCGCTCGAGCATGTACCAAAGACTATTGCGCGTACATCTGTGTACTCTCAACTTGGAGGTCTGTATGTTTAATAAGTCAATTTTTATTTAAAGATATTGCCAATAAGTATCTGAATAGCAATTGACACCATGGGCATTGGTTTTGCAGCCATGCAATGGAAAGAAGTACACAAGCTGGTCTCCAAACAAGAGCTCAAGGCAATCTGGCCCTTAGAGGCAGATGAAGAGGTAGGCTCAGGTAGTCAGACGAGGAGACACAGAAGAACAGAGGGAGATGGAAGCACCCAAACCCAAGCTTTAGACCCACACAGGTGGTGGAAGATAAGCAATTGCCGAGACGAACGGATTCAACAAAATGCTAGGGATATCTACATTGAGGTATATGGAAAGCCCCCACACCATAATGAAGTGGCGATGTACTTTGCCAAATTCTTGTACGTGCACTTCATTCAAGGTATATAGGTGGACTTCTCCTCGTACAAGGACAAGCATATGCATGGTCATACAGAAGTGACAATCACACAACCCCAATTGTCTACGGCATTGGAGGGTGCACGTGGCCCACTAGAGCAACAAGTGGTGCAACTTTGCGAAGAGAACGTGGCCTAGTTTGAGTAGGTCCAACGCCTAGAGAGTGAAAGACTATGAACCAAGCTAGAGTTGCAGAATGAGAATATTGCTCTACATGCGCAATTGAAGAGCTTCGAGGACCTCAACACTCGGTTGTGGCAAGAGGCCCACGAAGCATGTGCAACACTAATCAGAGATGCAAGCGTGGAGGCACGGTTAGCTATTTGTCACCATCCATAATCACAACCATATGCCGTGGAACCCCTTCCCTCCGATAGCCCATACAATCGTTTGTGCCCAATATGGCAATGCTTGTTTAACAATTGTACTAGCTATTACTCTTTTCCTTGCGGCCACAAATTTCATCTATATTATCCAGTAGATTACTTGCCAACTAGGTCAATTTGTCCACTTTGTAAAGCCCAACTATCAATGGCATTGTACATGGTGTTGGGCTTAGGACAGTTGTATCTAGGACCATGACATTGAATGAAGTTCATGACCATGTATACATAGTCTTAAATATTATGAAAATATATGCCTTTGTTTTAACTTCATTGAAGCTATATGATGGTGTACTATATGATGTGGTGGGATTCATAGATTTAACTGCTTAGTTATTAATTTAAATGCATCCAATGTTCATAATTATTTTGCACTATGCAATCAAAAAATCCATCACATGCAATCCTAACATCATCAATTGGAATAGTGTCAATATATTATTTGATAATAAATAATTTAAGGGAAGAATATGGTTATTTCATGATAACTAATTTAAGGAAGGCTATGGTTGCATCAATTGGAATTTGGAATGTAAAACACTATGCAATCTTATATAAAGTAAACTTTAAACTTTAATAATTATAAACTTTTAAAGTAAACTTTAAAAAAAATTTCTATTTGCCATTGAAATATGATTATATGCACTTTCATCACAAGCGCGCTCTCTCTCTCTCTCTCTCACACACACACACACACACAATTAAACTTTGCACATGCTTCCTCCGCACGTCCTCGCATAGGATTCTATTGCATATGAGATAGAGTGGTATGCCACTTGCCATGCTCTTGATCAATTGAACTTGGTTAAGAGCACAACAATTGGCATATCCACCCAAGAAGCCTATGCGATGGCAACACGGAAGACAAACCCTAAACACAAGACATTTACAATGCACAGCAAGACAATTCTTAAAGTAATCCTAAAGTCATGTCTCTCTCTCTCTCTCTCTCTCTCTCTCTCTCTCTCTCTCTCAATTAAAACTTATCTTTAAAGTCATTGCTGAAAATAAGTGTTACCAAAGACAAGAAACTAAACTTTGCACATGCTTCTTCCTCACGTCCTCACATAGGATTCTATTGTATATGAGATAGAGTGGTATGCCAGTTTTGCTATGCTCTTGATCAATTGAACTTGGTCAAGAGCACAACAATTGGCATTACAACCCAGAAGCCTATGCGATGGCGATAAGGAAAAATGAAAGCCCAAACCCTTAGCACAAGATATTTACAATGCACAACAAGACAACTCTTATCCAACCCTAAACCACAAGTTGCAATCATAAAACAAGAACACATTCAAAATACAATGAGACATTCAAAACCCTATTGCCATCATTGCCACAATTCATGAGTCACTATCCTCATCATGTTCATCATCAATTTCCTCATCTTCAGACCCATGTGGCAAGCGAATATTATTTCCTTCATCTTCATCAAATTCATCCTCCTCATCGCTGTCTTCCTCGGATGTTGCACCATTAGTCCCAATTTCATCCTCTTCTCGGGGTTCTGGAATATGCAACGATGGGACTGCTTCATGTTGTATAGCATCTGGCGGGATATCGTAGGTCCATTTTGGAGCTTTCTCCTCATATCCCACATCTCCTAATGTTTCTAGGATTTTATGATTGGCATAGATGTACACTAACTTCTCAACCCGATCCTCTAGAAGTCTATTTTGTAAAGTACTGTGAATGTACTTGTAATGACTCCATTTTCTTTCTGAGCTCGAGTTTGAGCATGTTTGTTGAGAAAGAACCCTCATTGCAATCGGGCGTAGAATCTGACACGTGCCACCATTCATCATCCACCATTTCCAAGAAGATGTAGTTTCTTCCAATGCTTGAACATCGCTCGATCCCTCCTTGCATCGATACTTGGCTAACTCATTACAACACTTTGCAAACTCATGGTTGTGGGTATAATATTGTCACACCACCTTATGAAAGTCATGCATAACAATTGGGATCTCTTTGGGCTTCATATTCCACCACTCGGGGTCTAAAAGGTACCCAATACTATGCAATGGATTATGAGCTTGCTCCCATCGTGGCCTAAACAATTGCCACAATTCCTTGCATTTTGTAGCATTAAATGGTCTTCTCTCATTCTCCAGGCCTAAGCGAGCAAGGGGGTTCCTCGCAATAAGAGCTTTCTCAATACTCCAAAAGTGCATCCATGCTTTTCTGATTGTTGGAGACTTTGAGTCCAATGCCCTAAGCACATATAAAACATGTTTCATAGCATTAGCAGCATCCTCAAACCATTTCCATAATGCTGGGGATCCCAATTTTTCTTTTAGGTCATGCATTTTATCCTTTGTTGCCCTATCGGTCAACTCTGACATCCATCGTTCAAATGCATCACACACAATGAAAAGTCTCTATAAGAAAACTCCTATTTTTCACCAGAGATTGCAAAAAGGAGAACTATGTGGCAAATCTCGTGGTT
The DNA here is from genome assembly GCF_047967505.1 of Dipteris shenzhenensis. Taxonomy (NCBI): domain Eukaryota; kingdom Viridiplantae; phylum Streptophyta; class Polypodiopsida; order Gleicheniales; family Dipteridaceae; genus Dipteris; species Dipteris shenzhenensis. Next base: position 45,819,385 of record NC_141602.1, on the reverse strand, counting down.
GCTGGCAATTGCAACATGGTAGAACCATCATGAGACATAAAGATTGCTTCGAGACATTGCTTTGATCGTACTAACTTGACGATGTTTTGAGCCTCACAAATAATCTCTTTGAACCATGGCACTTATTTATACCAATCTTTCAATGTAAGATTTAAAGTATGTGTGCAACACGCTGATGCATATAAATTGGTATATTCCCTTTGCAATATTCTTCCTGCCTTTTTACAACTCTTGGCATTATTTGTGACAACCTGAACAACCTTTTCAGGGCCTAACTCTCTTATAACCTTGGATAACACACCAGCCATATATGTCCCCGACTTCTTTACATGTGAGGCATCAATTGATGTGTGGAAGGCCTGCCCACGTGGCAATACAACCACCACATTCAATAAAGCATGGCGTTTTATGCTTGTCTACCCATCTGAGACAATTATGCATCTGGTGTTGTGCAGTTGCTTGAAAATGCTATGATTTATGTGCTCTTTCTCTTCTACATATGCCTTATCTAACAATGGCGTATGCAATGCATGGTAAGAAGGCGTCTTGAAGCCTGGCCCATAGTTAGTAATGCAATTCCATGAAGCTCTCATATCATTGTTATCGACCATACTCAGTGGATATCCTGATCGCAAGATTGATCTACCAAGTACATACTATGCATTCTCCAAGTCTTGAACCGGGATGCTCTCAACTATCATGGGTTGCCTCAAGTTAGGAGTAGCAATTGCCAATCTAGCTTCATGAGCCATAGGTGGCGATCTATCTTGCATGCTAGTATCCACACAAGGAGTTTTGGCATGGGAGCCTGCAACACTAGTACTTTCGTCACTTTGTATGCTTATAGACTCTACTCCACTTATACCTTGACTTTCCCAAATTGATCTTCTTTGTATTTTTCTAGAAGCTTGCATCTTCTTTGTCAAGGTGCGAGTTGTTGTAGCTGCTCTTGGGGCTGCACAATGCTGAATGCTCTTTCTTGAGTCACCAAGCAAGTGGCTCTTACATTCTGTTGAAGCCCATAGACTACTCGAATCGGGATGATCAGGCATTGATTCCACTCTTTGTGCATCTCTTGAGAGTTTCTCTAAATAACAAGGACATCTGTAGAAAGGAGATATGATACAAGATGTTTAACGAGCACATCATACACATGCTTGATACAATGTAGGTTAGTGGTTACCTAAACCATCTCAATGGTTGCTTGTGATTGAGCTTTGTCATAGTTTACTTGTTTGATTTCTTGATACAACGTAGGTCAATGGTTGCCTAACCAACTTGGTGGTTGTTTGTGATTGAGCTTTGGGATAGTTTACTAGGCTAGCCTGGACTTAATGTGATTGTCCTAAAACAACCCGGTGGTTGGAATATCATCCGTGTGGTTGGTTCAACTCAAACACCAGAACTAGGCTAGCTTGGACTTAATGTGATTGTCCTAAACTAGCTCGATGGTTGGAACATCATGCAATCGTGGTTGGGTCAACTCAAACACTAGTTATGTGATCACCCTAAACCAGACTGATGGTTGGAATATCATGCAATCATGATTGGGTCAGCTTAAACACCAGATCCAAGATGGCTTGGATCTTGGATGGTTTAGCTCAAACACCAGATCCAAGATGGCTTAGACTTAATGTGATCAGCTCGGTGGTTGGAACATCATGCAATCATGATTGGGTCAGCTCAAACATGGCTAGAGGAGGTAGGCACTGGGAAGGAGATGCATTTTGGTTGGTTTAGGACACCTGCAACCCCCACAAAATATAACCTTTAGTATATCCCAAACAACCACTGCGCTTGTTTCAGTAAATCCCAATTAATAAATCCCAAACAAGGGAAAATGTAAATCCCAAACAACCACCGAGCTTGTTTTAGTGACAATGATTGTGCATGAGGGACCATCTAATTCATAGGTTGAGATTAGCATTCAGTCAAAATCAGACTCTAATAACAATGACTATGCATGAGGGACCATCTAATTCACAGGCTTAGATTAGCGCCTTCAGCAACATACTTTGCAAACTGTGGGTTCTTATAGTATTGAAGGCCTTCCATAGTTCCTCATGCAATATGACCATCTTGTGAATGACACTCTTGGGAACTCTATGTTTCTCCTCCAAGCGATCAATCTCATCTATGATAATCTTGGGTTGTCGAGGGACCCCTTGTGAAATGGCTTCATCAAGCTTAGGACAACAAGCAGCCAAAAAAATGTCATTGCCTTTGTGGCTTTCCATCTCTGTTCCTCCACTGTTCCTTCACTCGAGACATGTTGGGTTTTTAAACTAGTTTTCTCTCCTACTATCCAAGATGTAATTGTTCACATATTCTAATCTATCAAATGAAGCCATCTTGACATGCTTAACGATGTAATCCAGTGAGATCTTTGCCATCTTTGAAGACCCATGTAGCGATAGATTCCTAACACATTACATTAATGAATATGACAGGTTAGTTGTACGATAGTTAAGGCTAGAAGAGGTAGGCACTGGCAGCAAAATGCATTTTTGTTGGTTTAGGATTAACTAAAACCCCCACAAAATATAATCTTTAGTAAATCCCAAACAACCACCGTGCTTGTTTCAATAAATCCCAAACAAGGAAAAATATAAATCCCAAATAGTATTCTAATCCCAAATAACCACCGAGCTTGTTTTAGTGACAATGATTGTGCATGAGGGACCGACTAATTCATAGGTTCAAATTAGCATTTAGTCGGAATCAAATTGTAATAATAATGATTGTGCATGAGGGACCATCTGATTCACAGGCTCAGATTAGCATTGAGCCAAAATCAGACTGTAATAACAATGACTTTGCATGGGGGACCATCGAGTTCACAAGCTTATATTAGCATTCAGTTGGTATATCAGGATGTAATAACAATAGTTTAGAATGAGAACTATTGTTGTTATTATAGCGTGATGAACCGACTCAATGCCAATCTGATGTCCTGTTTTGAGCTTTCCTTTCTTCAATTGACTATAATAATAATGACTTTGCATGAGGGGCCATCTAGTTCATAGGCCGCCCATCTTAGAATTTTTTGATGATCAAGAAATTCTCCCATGGCAACTATCTAATCGCACATCATGGCTAGATGGTGATGTATATGACCACCTACGCTAGGCTGGGCTACCAGAGCAAAGATTGGCTCTATGTGCCACTGATCCTCCCCCCTCATCCCATTGCATTATTATGATCTTGGCTCCGATGACTGAGAAATTCTCCCATGGCAACCATCTAATCGCACATCATGGCTAGACGATGATGTATATGACCGCCTATGCTAGGTTGGGCTACCAGCAAAGCTAGGTGTATGTGCCACCACTCCTCCCCCCTCATCCCATTGAATTATTATGATCTTGGCTCCGATGGCTGAGAAATTCTCCCATGGCAACCATCTAATTGCACGTCATGGCTAGTCGATGATGTATATGATCGCCTACGCTAGGCTGGGCTACCAACAAAGTTGGGTGTATGTGCCACCGCTCCTCTCCCCTCATCCTATTGAATTATCATGATCTTGGCTACCATGACCAAGAAATTCTAGCATGGCAACCATATAATCGCACGTCATGGCTAGACACTGATGTAGATGACTGCTTATGCTAGGTTGGACTACCAGCAAAATTCAGCCGGTAGATTGTGTGCTCTTAGAAGCGACAAGAACCTAGAGTCACACAACTGACACAAGATCTTGGCTTCGACAACCAAGAAATTCTAGCATGGCAACCATGTCTAGACAATGATGTAGATGACTGCCTATGCTAGTTCGGGCTACCGAAAAAATCCAGCTGGTGGATTGTGTTCTCTTAGTAGCAAGAGGCACCCAGAGTCACACAACTGACACAAGAAACGAAGGAGAAAAGAGTGAGAGGGTGGCAAGTAGCTATATAAAGGCCTTAAGGCCAGAGAACCAATTCACCGCACCTAGGAAAATTTCTCTCATACCCCCTTCCACGCTCTCTCTAAGCCCCCTTCTACCCCTATGATGAATCTTCTCTTGCAACCTTGATGCCCCTTCGGTATTAAACAAATCCACAAAAACTGTGAGAGGCATGCATAAAGAAATTTTTATTATCCTTGTGGCAATATTGGGCCTCAGAGCTTTTTGTACTTCTTTGAAAAGCTTGGCCCTATATGCCTCTGTAACACTAGAATGTGAGTGAGGCCAATCCACTAAATTCCATGCCGGAAGGTCTTGTTTCCTTAACACACCATGTGTGTTAGCATTATCCAGCAACTGATAAAAATGATCAGTAAAAAATATACCCGATTGAGCTAGCTCTATTGCACATTGACCTTGGTATTGTTGTTCTCCTATCGATCCATGCAGAACATCTATAAATCCCAGAATACAATCGATGTTTTGCCATGTCTCATATGATGAAGGGTATAAATCTGAAATAAAACAACACAAGAATGTCAATAAGCAAAGAAAGAAAGCTTCATCTTAAAAATCCATACACCTCGTAAAGAAAAAAACCACAATAGAAAAATATACAATTAGGCCTGTGTTGCAAAAGATCATTTGGATAGTCTCACAAGACAAGTTCTTTATGCATGTACACATGCTGAATCAAAACTTCTTTCACGGATATCTTCCCTCTGGTGATTTTAAAATCTCGTACTCTTCAAAAACAATGTTCACAGTTAAAGGAACAAGTTCGACATGCATGCCACAATTTTTGGATAAAGGTTGGGATAAGAAGACATGTAGTTCAGTGTTTTGTGAGGTTGTCCAACCTTCTATGCAACTGAAGTACATGGTTGCATCACAAAATTTTATTTTTTCTTTTTTTTATAAGCGCAGTCAAATGCTAGGCACAAAACTAGTCCCAATGGATCAAGATGAAGATTCTTTTGGTGTAGAAAATAAACTTCTTGATATTGATGTTGTTGAGAATGGTGATGTGCTAGTCAATATCTCATTAAGAGAATGCTGCTCCTAGCTCAATTGCGCAATGACATTCTGTTTGAGACAGAAGGTTATATTTCAAACGACTTTTTATTTATCTACAACAATAAAAAGGTACACCATTTGATTTATCCTAGTCTCATTAAGCACTGCTATTAGTTTACATTACCTTATTGATTCATATTGCTTTTTTGCAGTTGCTCAAAAAAAGAGAGCGCTCAATAAAATGCAAAGACATTGAAAATTTGAAAATTGAGATAACACAGACTCCATAAACAAAGGTTTTGTATTCAATCAAGTAAAATTTTGTACAGTGTTTAGTTGTACATGTAGAACATATTCCTGACATCCATTTTCTATTTATGTACAACTTGATCCAGAGGCTACTCTACATGGTCCAAGCTCTCCCTATCATCATTTTTTGGAGAATCTATTTTCTGCTGCTCCATCCTGTTTTGTACAGTATCTTGGTGCTACTCCATTGTCTCCTCTACTGCCCCAGGAGCATCTATTTGCTGCTGCTCCATCTTCTCCTCAACAACATCAGTAGCAGGTCCTTGCTCCTGTGGCTTCTCCTCCTCAGCACTAGGTGCTTGTTCCTATGGCACCACATCAACTTCATCTATGGCATCAAGGTTTATGACACCTTCTTGTACTTTAGAGCTCTCACCCAACTCGACAGTAGCTGGTACAATAAGTTTGGGGGAGGCATAGCTCAAAAACCTCCAAATTGTATGAGCTCTAAAATTATATACATAGTTTGAGATGAAGCTATCTTCTTTCATCTGCAATGGCATATGATGATTTAGAACACTTTGTATCATTATCAATTATCTTCAAGCAAAATGAAAATTATTTTTTCTTACAAGGTCTGGCTGTTCTTTCTCAAAATAGCTTGAAAGTAGATATTTGGCACTGATCAGCACTCTCCATCCACAGCTACTTGAATCATCTTGTTGTGGTGTCTGTACAGTTAAAAAGATATGTTAGAAACTGTTAACATCTGAACAAAACAAAATTATTCAAAAAGTTCAAAGGCATATCATGAAATAGACATCAGTAGAGGGAATGACTTTTTACCTCTAGATTTATTGGCTCTATTGAATCCAAAAGAGAGACATTAGGAGGACAGTGATCCAATGCATCTAGAAGCCTTCTAATACAACTGCAATACATATAATTTAGTTAGTATGATATCAAAATAATGAAGCTTTAAGTTCAAAAAGCACACACAGCACTTACAATTTCAGCTCTCTGTGTATGTTTTTAAGAGAGTTGAGTATAAAGCATTGCTTCTACTGGATGTCAATAGAAACAAAACTCCAGTGGTCACTGCATAAGGAAAAAAGCATTAGGAAATCAAAGGCTACAAGAGTTCTCAATCTTAAAGAAGAATCTTAAAAGAAGCAGTCACCCACATACCTGTTATGGTATGGAAGTAGCAAAACATCGATAACTTCAAAATTGCAGTGTTTGAACCAGTTGGAAATACTGATGGGAGTTTCCTTTACATCTCTTAACTTAGAAGAAATGGTAGGATCAATAATATGGACTGTATGCTGTACAGAGGGGTGAAGCCAGCTTCTCATCATGTTGCATAGGACCAAAAAATAATTAGGGTAGGGTATAAAGGAGGTACAAGGAGGATTGTTTTGCAAAAAATGTAAAATAATAGACACTTACTAGAGCATTGCAAGAATGATAGTATTTGAGCAATACTCATTCTTATGAGCCAATGCTGCCAAGCATGGTTTTGTTAAGTCAAAATCATTCACTGAAAATTCATCCTCAATATGGACAACTATATTAGGGCCTAGCTCCTGCAACCTTCTATGTATCTGCAGCTCCCTCTTTCCAATCTCCACATCTATAACAGATTTTGTTTCTTTTATTTACTGCTTCAGTGACTCCTCATAAGCAGCCTTCCCTTTGGTGTTCTTTGAGTGGGTTACTTCAACAACCTTAACCTCATCTACCTTCAACTTCCTTGTAGGTGGAATTAATAATATGTCTCTCATCTTTATGTCCTGCCATTCCACAGGATGAACAAGCTTGTCATACCTCCATCTCACTTTGGACAAAGTGTTGAAGTCTTTGGCCATCAAAGTCACCCTGTGATCATGGGCTGCTACCAACATTGCATCTTCAAAATATTTTTCCAAGTAATCCTCTACCATTTCCTGTAAGGAAAGAATGGCAATCCTATTCCACCTAAACCCAAGGTGCCAACTATCACATATTTCTCTCACCAGTCTTTGAAAGGGTGCCTTGGGGATTGCAAAGCCTATAGCTTTCTATTGCTTCCTGATCTCTCTTAGCACACCTGCACCATGATTCAATCTCTTGGCCTTTTGCTTGAGCAGGCTCATTGGCTTACCCTTCCTGCCATGTGCAGCTCTTCCCTTTGGAGGCACACTAAATTTCTTGGTACCTGCCCCAGCTGCTGTTGCTGCAAGCCCTGGCCCTTTGCCAGCTTTCCTTGTAGTTGACTTGGTTCTTGCCATCACTCTAACAAACTGCATACAAAGCAATGGAAAGAGATTCGAGCCATGGAGAACATGGTATGACACAAAAAGGCAATCACAGGGGTGGATGAAGCAACATTGAAAGTTTTGCAATAAAACGCGATATGAGGAGTTTGAAATTCCTAACAGGTCCAAATCGCGTTTTCCTACAAATTCTATCCCACTTGGTGATCTAATCACCTCAATGCCTAAGAAATAACGCAACTCTCCCAAATCCTTCATCTCAAACTTCTGCCTCAATAGCATTTTCACATGAAGGATATCTTCATCACTATCACCTGTGATGATCAAATCATCAAGATAAATGACAAGTAGCATAATCCCTTTCTCTATTTTTCTCACATAGAGTGAGAAATCTGCCTTGGAAATCTAAAAGCCCATAGTGACACGATATTGTCCTATCTTGTCAGACCATGCTCTAGGTGCTTGCTTCAAGCCATACAAGGCTTTCTTCAACCTGCAAACAAACTCAGGATGAATAGCATGAACATAACCTGCTGGCTGCTCCATAAAGACCTCTTCTTGCAAATCAGCATGCAAGCAGGCATTCTTTACATCCATCTGATGTAAAGACCATCCCTTTGATGCAGCCATAGTAATGGCTGCTCTTACAATTGCCATCCTTGCAACCGGGCTGAAAGCTCCTTCATAATCAATGCCATATGTATGTGCATACCCCTTGACAACTAATCTTGCCTTGTATCTATTCACAGAACCATCTGCATTGTGCTTGATCTTATAAACCCACTTACAGCTAATTGCATTCTTGTCTTTAGGCAAAGGCACCAATTCCCATGTAGCATTTGCATCCAAGGCATCCATTTCTTCATCCATGGCTTTCTCCCATTTTTCATTTCCCATGGCTTGCTCAAAAGAAGTGGGTTCTGGTTCCTGTATCACTTTGACCATATAGGCATAGTGAATGGCTGTAAATCCATCATATTTCAGCCTATCCACAGGATACCTAACCCTGGTAGACCTGTGCAAAATAGGCTCACTTCTAGGTGCTCTCAAAACATTTCTGGTCTTCCTTACTCCAGGTGTAACAATAGAAGGAATACCCAACTCATCATCAATGCTCTGCTCTGAGCCACTGGATTCACCATCCACATAAGAGTGACCTGCATTCACATCAAACATGGGCTGATCTACCTTCTCTTTTCCTTTTCATGATACCTGTGTACCACTATCTGCATTGCTTTGAGGAGATTCTCCTGATCTCACTCTACCTGTCCATGGTGAAGTATGTGAACCATTGCTAGAGGACACTGCAGGTCCACTGATATTTTGTGATTACTGCTGTGAATTTTCTACAGCATTACCATTTTGTGCATCTACATCAATCATCACATTTACTGGTTTATATCAGCTGCTCATCTCATCAAAAACAACATCTCTGCTCACTGTGAACTTATGTGTAGAAGGGTTATAGCATCTATACCGTTTCTGCTGCAGAGACTAACCAATAAAGATGCACTTCTTAGCCTTTGGATCCCACTTGGACCTCAACTCATCTGGCACATGAACATAGGCAATGCAACAAAAAATTTTCAAATGAGAAATGTCTGGTTTCCTACCAGTATACATCTCCTCTGGCGTCATGCCATGTATTGCTGCAGTGGGAGTCCTATTCATTATATAAACTGTTGTAGCAACTGCTTTAGCCCAATAATAATCTGGTAGATCTTTTTCATTTAGCATGGCCCGAGATACCTCTCCAATATGCCTATTTTTCCTTTCTGCAATTCCATTTTGCTGTGGGGTATGACTGCATGAATATTGCTGCTTTATGCCATGCTCCTGCAGGAACCTTGTAAACTCATGTGAGAGGTAGTCTCGCCCTCCATCTGACCTTAGGCATTTTATTTACAGGCCTGTTTCCTTTTCAACCATAGCTTTAAAAGATTTGAAGTGCCCAAACACTTCACTTTTCTTTTTCATAAAATACACCCAAAGTTTTCTGCTGAAGTCATCAATAAATGTAATAAAATAGTGACAGCCTCCAATAGATGTAGCTTTAGTAGTCCACACATCAGAGTGGATTAATTCCAATGGATTTTCACTCTCTTGAACATGCTTAGGAAATGGTTTCCTTGCCTGTTTTCCAAATTGACAGGCTTCACACACCTTATGCATTTCTGCAACCTTGAATTTAGGCAATCCTGCAACAATATTTTGGGCCTGCATTGATTTAAGTCACTGTACATTAACATGATCAATGCGTTTATGCCAGATATCAATATTTGCAACTACACCGGTCCCATGTGCAAACATTGCTACACTCAATTCAGGCATGTCCGCATCCAGCATAAACATCCTGCCTTTCTTCTTTCCTTTTGCTATCAAGTGACCATTATTTTTCATATCCTCAACAAAGCATCCATGAGGATTGAATCTAACCTGCAAGCCCTGCTCAACCATTTGACCAACAGAAACCAGGTTCTTGGTGATGTTCGGGACATGAAATACATCAGAATTTCTTTTTCCCATCCTGCATAGATAAAGGAATTTTGCCAATCTGCACAATAGGATGTGCAGTATCATCACCAGTCTCCACAAATCCTGGTTTTTCCATTTTCCTTGCATCCTGCATCCATTCAGCATGACCTGTCATGTGGTTTGATGCACCTGAGTCAACATACCACACATCATTGCTTTCTTCTGTACTTGTCACAGAATTTGTCATATGCTGTACCATAAACAAATGCTCATTTCTGTCATCACCCTGTCTACTACTCAGGGGGGTCACTATGTATAAACCCTCTGTATCACATGCGTTCAAGGCATATTTCTAAAATCCCTTATCTATAAATTTTTCATTAATAAAATGTACCCTTTTTCTATACAAATCTATAAATTTTTTTGGAAATTGTTTTAAATACTCCCTTATGTAAATTAACTTTTATTAAATTTAGATATTAAAAACATCCTTCTGTTGAACTCACGTGATAGGGTTACATATAATGAGTGACCCCCCCAAGGTCTACTAGAGGATGCATAATTGCCTTGCTGCAATTTTCCATTCATAATGTCATTCTGCTTTTTATAGCAGTCTTTAGCCATATGCCCCATTTTACCACAGTAGTAGCATTCAACATTGCTGTTTACATTTTGGCCTCTCTGCCATCCACCACGACCTCTTTGGCTCCCCTTGCCTCTAGAGTTACCACGTCCTCTTGCATAGGACTAGTTTTCTTGAGTTTGTTGCATATTCTGATTTCTACCATGGCCTCCAGATCGGCCTCCTCTACCTCTGCCTCTATGCCTTCCAGCATTTGAGTAGAAGACAGTTTCTTTTGAGGTTTCTCCTAAAGAAGATGCACCACCATTTCTCTGCTCTTCAGAAATTAGAAGAGCAATCAACTCCTCAAAATCAGGAAATTTTTCACGGACGGCAATGGATGTCCAGAACTGTGCATAATCCTTTCCTAGACCATTCAAGGTCACAGAAACTAAATCGTCATCATCCATTGGCGACCTAATGGAAGCAAGTGCATCCACAATTTTCTTCACCTTCATGTGGTAGTCATTGATGCTCATATTTTCTCTCTGCACATTGTGTAGCTCCTGCTTGAGCTGCATTTTCCTGGCCTGCGTATTTGTGCTATACATTTTAGCCAAAGTATCCCATGCCACCTTTGGCGTACTTGCATCCTGAATATGCACAATCATTGAATCTGAAATACTGATAGACAGCCAGTACATAACTTTTCTGGCTCTCTCATGCCATCCTTTAAATGCCTGCATTTCCTGTTGATTGGGAACATTAGGAAGAACTGGTTCTTCTTCATTTCCTGTAATGAACTCCCAGTAGCCTTTTCCCATAAGGAAATTCGTCATTCTAAACTTCCATGCTTAGAAGTTGTTCTTGTCAAGCTTTTCAGTGACAATCTGTGAAAGAGAATCAGACGCCATTACAGAAAACTGCAAAATATTCTGTCACTGCAAAAAACACAGCTTCTGCCTCACAAGGGCAAATCTGCAAATGTGACGAAAGTGGTTTTTGACCACACAGTCACTTCCTAGTGACGATTTTGCATCAACAGGCAATAAGGATGATTCTGCAACTCCCAATATCTCTGCGCATAGGCATACAATGCAATTTCTATGGTAACTTTTCACCGACCTGCAGAACAGTGGTCGCACAGCAAAAACAGGGCCTTTTTTTGAGTGCCTACGGAGAACTTCCGCCTCCAAAATGGGCCTCGAAATGACCTCGAATCAAAAAAATGACCCCGTAGCATATAATGCCCTCTCACCACACCGCGAAGGGCGTCTGAATCTGAGACAGTGCACTCTTGCACTTTCGGCTGTGCTACCTGCAGAGATTTGCTCCCAAACCCGAAAAAGGAAAGCAACACTAGTCCTCTTACCAGGACACTGCGAACTTGGTTTGCTTTCTTGAGCTCCTTACCACAAACAAGGCTCTGATACCATGTGAAGATAGTGGGAGAGAGGGAAGGAGTCTCACTTGAGGCTTTCTCACAAGCACAATGGGGGAATACACACAAAGGTGGAGGCTGAAAATAGTTTTCCTCTTCTTAGTTGTGAAAGCCAAAAGAACACAAGTACAAAGAAATAGAAGAACCCTATATGTGGGTCTCAAACCAAACTCAACTAACTAAGGTGGCATACTAATTGAGCCATGAACTAGTGTAGATAAGGATAGCTGTCATCCAGCTATTATTCGTGGGCAGTGTACCAACCGCATCTGTAGCTAACAAGTCGGTGACATAAATGCACAACGGTCATCCTGGCATATCGCGAGTGGAGCTCGATATCTCAACAATATAACGTTAGTAAAGGAGGCAAATCAAAGTCTCCTTGTCTTTACTGCAAAGAATCAGCTCAAGTAATGGATTCAAAATGGTGGAAGAGAGAACCTAATAGAGATAAAGTTGACCCTGACTTCAAGGCCATTCTGGACATTCCACTATGTAATGTTCACATCTGCACCTGCATGGTCTATGTCGAATTATTGAGAAATTGGTATTTTTATATATTGGATTTGCTTGGAAACTCCGTCCCGAAAAAAATAGAAAGGATGCTCTTCAAGCATTGGAAAAAGTGTTACCCGATATAGGTCTACATGGAGGAGATGTTCAAATCACAAAGGATTTTAAAAAGTCTACCAATGGCAAGGAGGTACCAATCAAGCCCTCTATTGGTGGTGTTAAGGCAAGAAGATTCTTGTCTCCACCCAAACACAGTAAGCAAGTAAGGCAAGGTAGAACAGTTTCAAAGATTAATTATGGATTGTGGAAGCAAGTCCATAATGCTGTGAAAGATCATGAGGCAGATGGCGAAGCACGAAATAGGAAGGCAGAGGTGTGGAGGTCTCTTGATCAACTCTTCATGTTCTGTGACAAAGTAACATGGACAAAAAGTGATTACAAGAACTTTGAGCAGGCAATTAAACATTTTGGGAAGTCAATGAAAGATGCGTGGACAGCCTGCAATATAACTCACTACATGGTAAGGTTCTGTCTCCTTCTTTTACTTAAGTGTGATTCTCTTTTTTTTATTACTTACTATGCATTCTTATGTCTTATAGCATATCATCTACAACCACCTTCCCTATTTTGTCAAAAAGTATGGATGCCCAGCAATTTGGTCTACCCAAAGCATGGAGAAGTCTCACTACATGGCACGTAATGCATTTTTCAGACACACACAACACTATGGAGGGAGTCAGAAGGCAAATAGTCTGAAGGAAGTCTTCCAATGGTTTTACTGAGGCATACTATAGAGGATGCATGCTAAAAGAAAAGTTGCTAGCTCCAAAATCAAGCTTGCTTTTCTTCTAGCCCAAAAGCAAAGACGAAGACAAACTCTAGACAATTCAATGGCAACAGAGAGACATAGACAATGGAGGGAATCTAAGATATTTAGAAACCATAAATGGACAAGTAAACATGAATAGGACTCATTTGTAACTTATTGGTGTTAAGTCCACATGTTTTCAAACTCAATCAATAGAATTTTTTTTTGTGGAACAAGTGACTCTTGGTGTTATGCATCAATAGTATTTCTTTTGTGAAACATATGATCTAAACGTAATACAATTTGTTCACAATTTCAATATATTGTTTGTTTAATATTTAACGACACCACTCTATCTAAATGTATAAATCATTTCATCTTCAACTTATTGTTCATTTATACAAGATCATACCAGACATCAAAGACTTTGTACAAATTAGTTCAACTTCAATATAATGTTTGTGCTATATTTGATGACTAAATCCTATTTCTCCCAGGGCCTGCCGATCGGAACTCTCTTTTTGATCTTGATTAGAGTCTTTTTCTTCTTTAGTGGCTTGATGTCGACTGTCTGTTTATCAATGCTTTCCTCTGTTGCTTGTCTCAGAGGGGTATCCTTTTCTTCAACTGTCTCCATGTGTTCTTCTTCTTGGATTGTGTGGCCTGATGCAATCATGGGTGGCTCTTGAAACCTTATGAGCTTGTGTTTTCCATAGCCCTCTAGACATTTGGGCTCCTTAACACCACATGCTAATGCATAAGAAGTGTAAGACAAAAAGTAAGCGGCCCTAGAGGCCTGCTTATTCACATAATCTCCAAATATATCTATGGCAGACAACCTCTCTATCAAAATGATCTTTTCCTTTTGCCATGAAAGATCATGTCCACCTAAAACCCTGGACAAACATTTTAAGAAGTAAACAATGGCTTCTCCATTGTTGCTCAACTGCCTATGATAAATCAAGATCTTAGCACTGCCTAGATCATGAATATAATGAGCTAGGCTTGACAGTTTGCAAAACCCAATCGGCCTGCTTCCACTTGACCTCTGGAGGAATGAGTCATCCTCAATTTGTAGCTGCCACATATCAAAAGATTGGAGTGAGACAATACACAACCTACAAAACATTTAAGTAGAAGACAAAGTATTTGATTTGAAGTACCTTCTCATTTTCATCAACAACAAGCAAGCCAGTAGTGAATGGTCATCCTCTATGCCAACCTCCTTGTCAAGCCTTGAAGCCTGGGCAATAAGTGAAATGGCATAGTCCTCCCTCAAATTGAACATACACTCTATATCATGGAGGAAAACATAATCTTTTCCACTAATCAAGACACCTGGAAGCATGGGCACTGCATAGTTGCTGCTCTGAACATCAAAATCTTCAACTGGCTATGCTCCCCTAAGAGTTTTTGTCCTCAGTTGAACAAGGTCAAGAGCAGCCACTTGCAGCCCCTCATCCTGAAGGTTGATATCTTCTTCTTGCTCTGCCATTTTTGTTACCAAAGAAACATCCTCTTTTTCCTTTGCTTCAGATGTGTCTTCTTCTTCAGTCTCCTGCCTTTGTTCATCCAAAGAGTCCTAACTGAAGACAATGTACATAAGGAATGCCATGGTTTCCTCAAGCACTCTGCACTTTCTGGTGTGCAAGTTACAGTTGAATTTATATTGATCAGGCAGGCTATCAAATCTTCTATTCACATGGTACCTCAGCCTGTCAATGGAGACAATCTGATTTATATGCACAAAAACCTTTTCATCTTCCACAATTCTTCCTACCTCTGTTAGTTCTTTGAAGGTATCCCAATGGTCTGAAAGAAAATCTTTGTGATGCTCCAGTACAGAGCTCATTGTGAACTCCATGTTGAAAATACTATGGTATATGTGGAAGTTACTCTGAGCCTTGCATTTGTGAAGAAACTCAAATAGGAGCAAATCTGGAGACTTGTCCTCTTCTGGTTCCTTTTGTTTTGTGATGGAAGAATCAACATTCTACTTCAGTCTCTTCCTTTTGCCTGTTCCAAAATTTATATACATTGAATTCTATATGCTGACATATGCAATCAGTGAATGCATAGGATATCACCAGATAATTCCTTCATGAGCTCTCACATGACTCACCTGGTGATTGCTATGGTCTAATAATAGCAGTAGAAAAGTCCAGCTTCCTCTTGAAAGGTGGGGCCTGGGAGTCAACTGTTCCAAAGCAAAAACATTTCTCATCATCAAGGAAGAATTCCACAGGGCCAAAGATAGCAAAACAATGAGGTAGAAGTGAGAACCAAAAGAGACATAGGAATTTGCAGGAAAACGCGATGGGGGACCATTTGGAAAATATAAAGCACTCTCCTCGCATTTTGTTGCAAATTCTCCAGTTCTGTTGATATGCATGTCAAATCAAACACTAAGTTCATCTCATTGATTCCTGGATAGTATGATTTGATACACAAGAGAAAGGCTGGAGCTGAGTGAAGCTTTTCATGAGGAATGTGTCAACAATAGGAATTTGCAGCAAAATGCGATATGGGCTACCTAGAGATGTATAAACCACTCTCCTCGCATTTTGTTGCAAATTTCTAGGTTCTATTCATATCCATCTCCAATCGAATTCCTGGGTGATTTACCACATTCTTGGACAGTATCAATTGAATATGTAACAAGAAGGGTGGAGTTGAGTGAAGACATTTGGACATCAAAAATCCAATGGATGGAAGAAATATATGTCAAAAAACTTTAAAAACAATCTAGAATTCTGACCTTTTTTTTCCTTTTCCATGCTATTGCACTGGTGAATCTCCTGCTCTTTCATTAGCTTGAACTCTACACTCTAGGTAACCTGGAGATCTGGTAGTGGTAGTAGTCTTCAGGTAGGTTGCAGTCTAGATGGAGTGTGCTGGGTAGGAAAAAATTAGAGAGAGAAGGAAAAGGAAGATGCGAGGGTCCTGGCAGGGATGAAAGATTGGGAGGCAGGGGAGGGAAGAGTGGTTGTGGAATTGATTATGAAATCATGAATGGCACAAGTTCCAAGGCATAAAGTGTACCTTTCACATGTGCCAAGTTTCAAACTCCAAGAGATCGGGGTCCCATCCACATTTGTGAAAAACGACTACATTCCACATGTGTGGGATTTAGTAGCTGCCTTATTTGTATTTTGCACTTATTTGTGGTATCCTGTCTCAGCCCTCTTGCCCGGACATGCAAACACCTTCAAATGACTGAAGGCATATTCCAACATGCTGCCTCATGAATTTGCAGGAAAATGCGAGGAGAAGACCTTAGGAATTTCAAACAGTCGAAATCGCGTTTTGTTGCAAATATTGAAATGTTGCTTCATCCACCCCTGTCATTCTGGTTTTGTGACTTCCATAGTTATCCATGGCTGTACTCTTCTTGCATAAACTCCATTCATATTGTATTGCCTCAAGTGAGACTCCTTCCATCTCTCCCACTATCTTCACATATACATGCACTTAAGTGTTTTAAGATCCCCGGCCATGTGCCACTCTACTTGAAAATCACCTTTTCCTGCAACATGGAGATTCTCGCCTTGCACTTGTCTTTTGATTATTCTTGGTATTTCCGTGTGGTGAAACACCCAATCTAGTGTTTCATGGTCTTTTGTCTTCACCTGCCAGATTATAGAAAACAAAAGTCTTACTATAACAGATTTGAAAACAATGACCAAAATCAAGTACAAAACAAAAAATGATCATATCTGGAACGAGCCTAACCACCATATGTGTTTCTCCGACTGCACACTAAAATACTTCGAACTCGCTTCAGTCAATGATGTATCAATTTCTCCATTCATCAATGTAATAGTAACTCTTTCCATTTTCTTTTCCTTTACAACCTCACACTCATCTAGTTTGATAACAAATTTCAAAATGCCTTTGCACTCCTCAAATGTTATTCCATAAAACTCGACCATTCTTCTTTGAAGTTGTTGTAAATCTACAAATATATTGTTCCAAGGATCATACACAGTGGTTCCTTTACCACCATGAAATATTTCTTCAATATGGATATATTGCCCAATAAATTCATCTACACTTTCATTCAAATGACCTCTTATCCTCCACACAGTTGCTGGATTTGGCAGTAAAACTCGTTTAATCCTTTGATCTTTCAAAGTTGAGGATATCGCATGGAAAATCGAACTATATCCCTTCCTGTTAACTCCACTAACATCAAGAGCCTCTTGGATTGTAGTGCCATCAACTTGATTATTGGATACAAAGTCCTCTACAACATTGTGTTTGACTGTTTTGTATTTTTTTTCCTCAATCAAACCTTTTGCTACACCACAAGAAAGCAATCCTTTCATTTGTTTAATAGGAAGAAGGTTTGGATCCATATTTTCTTTTGCAGGCTCCAATAATTTTCTATAGTAACAACACAATATGCCTATATCATTCAGCACCTCCATTCTTGTTTTGCGGTAAGGGATGAAATAGATATAGTCATTTGAGAGCCTTTTTGAGTATACAAAATGATAAATTTCAATCTAACCTTGCTTCCTGAATTCGTCACTTGCATCCACCAGTCCCAGCCTTCAAATTTGCAATGTTTTTAATCTTCCTACTATGTAGTCTATCTCCAAGCACGGTTCTCTTCTTTCTTGCTCTTGTCAACTCTTTTTTACTCTTTGAATGCTGCTCAATTTCATTCTGCAACTGCTGCCCCAATTTTGCACGAGTGACTATCTCCTACATCTTGGCCCCCTTTTCTTGTAGGTACATCATTTTATACGTTTTTGCAAATGCAGACTGCGCTGAAATATAACCAAGAAGTCCATTTTATCCATCACCGGCAAACCTCAGTAATGTGGTGGGATTGACAAATGGAGGTGTAGAGTTTTTTACTTGACATTTTGGATATATGCTTCCATCGCACCATAAGTCAATATGTTGAAGCCCTTCTCTTCTCATATTTTCCTGCTATTGAGCATTCAGCACCATATCCTTTTGTCTTTTTTGTGCTGGAGCATATTGTTCTTCTAAGTCGATGTGAAGATGGTGTAATCGCTTCTTCTGAGATAGTTACTCACTAGTATCGGCCATTTTTTGTGCTTCTGAGGTTGCAAAGTTTGCTTGTCAATCTCATAGTCGTTTTGTAACACGAATCGTGGAAGTGTGGTGGTATCCATGTGAATATTTTGAAAACTTGCAATCACCAAGTTTAGTGATGGATTCTTTATGAAAGGCCTGCACACATCGGCAAAAGAGATGCGGAATCTTTGGTTTAAAAAGAAAAATCTAAGGAGATATTTAATGCAAAATCGTGTTAGTCAGACAAAAGATTATCTTATTCCTTTCTGAATTGACAGTTCTGTAGTCCTTACTGACAGTTCTAAGCCACGTTTCCGTATTTTACTATTTTTGAGGTCTTTTAGGAGAGAAATAAATCAAAAAATAGTGAATTTCTTACAAGGCCCCAAAATGAGTTCCCTTTTTTCCTAATGCCATCATAGCTTCCAGCTTTAGCCATGCTCTATGAGCTACTCTACAAGACCACATCAACATCAAGTGATCATGTGTGCATAGCACCATCACGTGATCATATGTGCATAGCACTAACCTTATAGAGTGCTATAAAGGAAAGGGTTAGATTCCCTAACCCTAACCCTAAAAGGGTTTGTATATATTCTATTTTTTCAACTAAATCTAGTGTACAGTTAGTCATTTGTGGTGTGCTCTCTAGCTGTGCCCTCTCTCCTCATCTCCACTCTTCTCCTCTCCCCTCTTCATATTTTATCATGGTATCAAAGCTCCCTTGTCTTCCACTGAGACATTGCGATTCTTGAGAGTGTGAGAGGGTTAGATTCCCTAACCCTAACCTTAAAAGGGTTTGTATATATTCTATTTTTTCAACTAAATCTAGTGTATAGTTAGTCATTTGTGGTGTGCTCTCTAGCTGTGCCCTCTCTCCTCATCTCCACTCTTCTCCTCTCCCCTCTTCATATTTTGTCATGGTATTAGAGCTCCCTTGTCTTCCGCTGTGATTCCTGAGAGTGTGAGAGAGATTGTGAGATTGAGAGTTCTCTTGAATGTTCTCCGTGAGAGTCCTCTTCCGGTGAGAGATCTTCATCCATCCATTTGAGAGAAAATTTCTGTCATTCCTTAAGAGATTTCCATTCATTTCTTGAGATTTCCTTGTGAGGATTTCAATTCATTCTTTGAGACATTCTTATTGTGAGAGAGAGAGATTTCTTCCTTCTGAGTGAGAGAGAATTTCCGTTAAGAGTTCATTGAGAGATTTCATGCTTTAAATATATCCGTTGAGAGGCAAGCGACCTTGCTCATGCTATAGGAATTCGCCATGACAGTCTTCACTTTCATGTTTCCACACTGAGGAGCTCAGATTCAATAGTGGGAAACATAACTTTGGAAGCTTTGTATGGCATTCTATCTACCAAGACTCCTTCAACATAGCCTTAGCTCGCAAGGCGGCTTCTCAGCAAGCCCTATAACCGTCTTCAACAAAGGCCACAAAGCAACAGCACAACAATAGCGTCTTGCAAGCCTCCCTTCAACGGCCACCTCCCGTAGTGTCCTCCATCTACCTACACTCGCTGACGACCACAAAAAAATCCGAAGGCAAAGGCTCCAAAGCCTTTGCCTATATTGACCATCTACTTTGACCTCTCGACTGTGGGTTGCACACATACAGGCGACGCTCCAGCAGCCACGGGCTACATGTCCTGCAATAAAACCTTCTCCAAACGGGCTAGCCTCTCCAAGCAACAATGGCTTCCTACAAGGCAACCGACTGTCGCTTCGCTCCAAAAACTCAGAAGCTCCAAAGCTCCCTCAACGCGCCACTAGCGATGCAACCTTTCCACGCTACTAGCCCACCTTTCACTCCATAGATAGCAAAGGTAAGTTCAGCCCACCAAACGACCTGCACCATAGTACACGCCAGCACAGAGCTCACAGCTCCCTCGACAAGTGCATTTTGCCTCGAGCTTGTGGGCTACAGCCTCCAACGACGAAGAAGAAGATGGAATCTTTCAGATTCCATCAAAATCTCAAAAGATTTCGATCGTCGTCCTTATGACATGTGGCAGTTGACCAGGACCCTATCCTCAGGGTCACCACACCCTAGAGCTTGGTCGAGGACCAGCCACATGGCATCCTATCTGCCACATCAGCCTCGCTTGCCCATCATCAAGCACCCGGATGTGCCATGTATAGCTATTTTATCCTCTGCCACATGGCACCCTTATCCATAGTGCCACATCATCAGTGCCATGTAAGCAAGCCACATCATCTTGCCACATCATCAGTGACATGTCATCATTGACTACCACATCATCAACCATGTCACTTGTGCCACATCATCAGGGACACATCACCAGTGCCACATCACCTGCTGACATCATCTGTGCCACCTCAGCACTGACCCTCTTGCCAGGCACACTGTGTATACACTTCATGTGAATACTCTTGCCACCTCAGCACAGAGCTTCACAGGCACACCTCTTGCTAGGCATAGTGCCACATCATCACTGCATGTGACTCACAATGACACATCATCATTGAGCACATTTGCACTCCTTTTGCCCCGCCTCCTAGATCAAGTCATACCCCTTGATCCAAGAAGAATTTGAGGGTGCTCCAAAAAGGAAAGTCGCTCGTTTTTTCATGCTCTACATGTTCGTCACATCGTGTGCACATTTCGGTGCAAGTTACACTCACATTTGAGCCTTGTCGACAAAACCACTTCCTTCACGCACATTTGCCTCTACATCGATGCATCTGACCCAGCACTTAAAAAGAATAAAAGAAAAGGAATTATTTGCTATTCTTTCATCAATCGATGGTTGGTTTAGATCTAGATCAAAGTAGACTAGATCGCCATAGAGGGGACGCTTTGAATTCCCCAAGTTGCCAATCTAAGCCATGCCCGAAATTCCTGACTAGTTTCTACTTGGAGTCAGTCCATATGCTCACATCTGATTTCACATCATTACATTACCTGAAACCTTACGTTCATCAGATCAGTGAGCAGACTTCAGAGTTCAAAGGCATTACAGATTGATTCAGTGGGTAGATAGCATTGGATTTCACACACATGCCACCATTGTAAAGCCTATTCGGCTATTTCATGGCATCGTGCACATCACTTTCAGCCTCGTGAATCCTCTTGGCTATTCCCAGCATCATTGCCACTAGCCTTGTAACACAGATCAGATTTTATATTCTGTAGTTCTATCTTCACTGACGGTATAGAGATTTCACTTGGCATCTTCAGTGTATTTGCAATTGATTTATACAAAGATTTTCACGACACTTTTGAGTATATTATGCACCATGTCGACTAGCAACCTCAATTTGGAGGCATCTGCTAAGTTAGACAACTCCAATTACAGTACATGGAAATACCAAATGGAGGCCATTCTTGTGCTTCAGGACAAATGGGAGTATGTCGATGGATCTATGCCTAGACCATTGACCGATCCAGCCACCAGTAGCTCTACTCCATCTGTTGTCACAGCACTAGCAACGGGATCTACATCGAGATCTACATCTAGACAAATAGTTTTCGCACCAGTTGCAAATCCTGCCATTGCCTGAGCTCAAGCAGAATGGGATAAGAAAGACAAGTATGCCTATCACCTGATCAAGCAGAATGTGCAAGATGTCATGCTAGGAAAACTCAACACAGTCAAGACATCAAAAGAAGCATGGGATATGTTCGCAGCTCTCTATGAGTCCAAGAACACATCCAGGATTCTCACCCTGAGAAACCAGATCAACTAGAGTTTTCGCAACAGCAGTGAAACCGGTCATGCTTATGTACTCTGCATCAAAGACTACAACAATCAACTTGTAGCAGCAAGAGAGACTATGAATCCCGTAGAAATGGTTCAAGTAATCCTGAATGGACTAGGAGAAGGATATGAGAATCTAGTCCAGAGTATTGCCATCCAACGGTAAATTCCAACACTGGAAGAACTTCAGTCTGTTCTACTTGGTGAAGAACTCAGGACTCAGGCCATTCAAGCACGTAAAGGTCATTCTAATGATCAGGCATTCACAGCTTCAGATAGAAGCAGAGGCAAAGGCAAAAACAAAGGTAGATCATATCAAAAAGTGGTCATCATCAACAAAATCAAAGTCAGAATCAGCATCAGCATCAGCAACATCAAAATCAGCAAAGAGGAAATCATTCCAATCGAGGAAGATTCCAAGGACGAGGGAATGCATCCACCAATGTGTCAAACATCCAGTGCAACTACTGTCACAAGTTTGGACACTATGAAAGAGATTGCCGCAAGAAGCAATATGACCAAGGTGGTCAATCCAGCAGTCAAGGGAATTCTCGAGGAAGAGGAAATCATCGTGGTGGACATTCTAGTCACAGTCATTTTGCAAATGAACATGGAAATATGTTTCGTGCAAGTGAGGTATTGCATCAGACTGATACAATGCACCTAGACACTGATTTCAATCCCAAAGAGGATTTCAGCTATCAAGTCGACCAAGTGGAATAGGATCCTTGGTACATAGACAGTGGTGCATCATCTCATATGACAAATCATCAAGAATGGTTCACAGAAATGAAGCCATTAGAAGGTCAAAAAAATGTCATCTACACAGCAAACAATACACTGAATCCAGTTCAAGGAACAGGTGTTATCCCTATGAACAATTTCACTGGTACAAAAGGATTAGTCAAAGATGTGCTTGTTGAGATATCGAGCTCCACTCGCGATATGCCAGGGTGACTGTTGTGCATTTATGTCACCGACCTATTAGCTGGAGATGCGGTTGGTACACCGCCCACGAATAATAGCTGGATGACAGCTATCCTTATCTACTCTAGTTTGTGGCTCAGTTAGTATGCCACCTTAGTTAGTTGAGTTTGGTTTGAGACCCACATATAGGGTTCTTCTATTTCTTTGTACCAGAGTTCTTTTGGCTTACACAACTAAGAAGAGGAAAACTGTTTTCAGCCTCCACCTTTGTGTGTATTCCCCCATTGTGCATGTGAGAAAGCCGCAAGTGAGACTCCTTCCCTCTCTCCCACAATCTTCACATGGTATCAGAGCCTTGTTCGTGGTAAGGAGCTCAAGAAAGCAAGCCAAGTTCGTGGTGTCCTGGTAAGAGGACCAGTGTTGCTTTCCTATTTCGAGTTTGGGAGCAAATCTCTGCAGGTGGCACAGCCAGAAGTGCAGGAGTGCACTGTTTCAGATTGAGACGCCCTTCGCGGTGTGGCGAGAGTGCAATATATGCTACGGGAGGGGGCGAAGCCCTTAGTGACTTTCTTTTTCTGATTTGAGGCCATTTCGGGGCCCGTTTTGAAGGCGGAAGTTCTTCGCAAGCACTCAGAAAAAGGTCCTATTTTTTGTTGTGCGACCACTGCGCGGCTAGTCGGTGGAAAGGTGCCGCAGAAATTGCATCGTATGCCTGTGTGCAGAGATATTGGGAGTTACAGATTCATGCCTGTTGCTTGTTGATGCAAAATCGTCACTCAGAAGTGACTGTGTGGTGAAATACCACTTTCGTCAGTTTTGCAGATCTGCCCGTGTGAGGCAAAAGCTGTGTTTTTTACAGTGACAGAATATTTTGCAGTGTTCTGTAATGGCATCTGATTCTCTTTCACAGATTATCACTGAAAAGCTTGACAAGAACAACTTCCAGGCATGGAAGTTTAGAATGACGAATTTCTTGATGGGAAAAGCCTATTGGGAATTCATTACAGGAAATGAAGAAGAACCTGTTCTTCCTAATGTTCCCAGTCAACAGGAAATGCAGGCATTCAAAGGATGGCATGAGAGAGCCATGAAAGTTATGTACTGGCTGTCTATCAGTATTTCGGACTCCATGATTGTGCATATTCAGGATGCAAATATGCCAAAGGAGGCATGGGATACTTTGGCAAAAATGTATAGCACAAATACGCAAGCCAGGAAAATGCAACTCAAACAGGAGTTGCACAATGTGCAGAGAGAAAATTTGAGCATAAATGACTACCACATGAAAGTGAAGAAAATTGCAGATGCACTTGCTTCCATTGGGTCGCCAGTGGATGATGATGATTTGGTTTCTGTGACCTTGAATGGTCTAGGAAAGGATTATGCATAGTTCCGGTCATCCATTGCCGTCCGTGAAAACTTTCCTGATTTTGAGGAGCTGATTGCTCTTCTAATCTCTGAAGAGCAGAGAAATGGTGGTGCATCTTCTTCAGTAGGAACTTCAAAAGAAACTGTCTTCTACTCAAATGCTGGCAGAGGTAGAGGCAGAGGTAGAGGAGGCCGCCGTGGTAGAAATCAGAATATGCAGCAAACGCAAGAAAACCAGTCCTATGCAGGAGGACGTGGTAACTCTAGAGGCAGGGGGAGCCAAAGAGGCCGTGGTGGATGGCAGAGAAGCCAAAATGCAAACAGCAATGTTGAATGCTACTATTGTGGCAAAATGGGTCATATGGCTAAGGACTGCTATAAAAAGCAGAATGACATTATGAGTGGAAAATTGCAGCAAGGCAATTATGCATCTTCTAGCAGGCAGGGTGATGACAGAAATGAGCATCTATTTATGGTGTAGCATATGACCAATTCTGTGACAAGTGCAGAAGAATAAAATGATGTGTGGTATGTTGACTCAGGTGCATCAAACCACATGACAGGTCATGCAGAATGGATGCAAGATGCAAGGAAGATGGAAAAGCCAGGATTTGTGGAGACTGGTGATGATACTGCACATCCTATTGTGCAGATTGGCAAAATTCCTTTGTCTATGTAGGATGGGAAAAAGAAATACTTGTCTGATGTATTTCATGTCCCGAACATCACTAAGAACTTGGTTTCTGTTGGTCAAATGGTTGAGCAGGGCTTGCAGGTTAGATTTAATCCTCATGGATGCTTTGTTGAGGATATGAAAAATAATGGTCGCTTGATAGCAAAAGGAAAGAAGAAGGGCAGGATGTTTACATTGGATGCAGACCTGCCTGAATTGAGTGCAGCAATGTTTGCACATGGGACCGGTGTAGTTGCAGATATTGATATCTGGCACAAACGCATTGGTCATTTAATATACAGCGACTAAAATCAATGCAAGCCCAAAATATTGTTGCAGGATTGCCTAAATTCAAGGTTG
The DNA here is from genome assembly GCF_047967505.1 of Dipteris shenzhenensis. Classification (NCBI taxonomy): domain Eukaryota; kingdom Viridiplantae; phylum Streptophyta; class Polypodiopsida; order Gleicheniales; family Dipteridaceae; genus Dipteris; species Dipteris shenzhenensis. The sequence continues at coordinate 45,794,071 of NC_141602.1, read as the reverse complement.
CAGAAATGCACAAGGTTTGTGAAGCCTGTCAATTTGGGAAACATGCAAGGAAACCTTTTCCTAGGCATGTTCAAGAGAGTAAAAAGCCATTGGAATTAATCCACTCTGATGTGTGGACTACAAAAGCTGCATCTATTGGAGGCTGTCACTATTTTGTCACATTTATTGATGACTTCAGCAGAAAACTGTGGGTGTATTTTATGAAAAAGAAAAGTGAAGTGTTTGGGCACTTCAAAGCTTTCAAAGCTATGGTTGAAAAAGAAACAGGCCTGCAAATAAAATTCCTAAGGTCAGATGGAGGGGGAGAGCACCTCTCAAATGAGTTTGCAAGATTCTTGCAGGAGCATGGTATAAAGCAGCAATATTCATGCAGTCATACCTCACAGCAAAATGGAATTGTAGAAAGAAAAAACAGGCATATTGGAGAGGTGTCTCGGGCTATGCTAAATGAAAAAGATCTACCAGATTATTATTGGGCTATTATTATTGGGCTGAAGCAGTTGCTACAGCAGTCTATATAATGAACAAGACTCCCACTGCAGCAATACATGGCATGACGCCAGAGGAGATGTATACTGGTAGGAAACCAGATATTTCTCATTTGAAGATTTTTGGTTGCATTGCTTATGTCCATGTGCCAGATGAGTTGAGGTCCAAGTTGGATCCAAAAGCTGAGAAGTGCATCTTTATTGGTTATTCTCTGCAGCAGAAAGGGTATAGATGCTATAACCCTTCTACACGTAAGTTCACAATGAACAGAGATGTTGTTTTTGATGAGATGAGCAGCTGGTATAAACCAGTAAATGTGATGATTGATGTAGATGCACAAAATGGTAATGCTGCACAGAATTCACAGCAACAATCACAAAATATCAGTGGACCTGTGGTGTCATCTTGCAGTGGTTCACATACTTCGCCATGGACAGCAGGCAGATTGAGATCAGGAGAATCTCCTCAAAGCAATGCAGATAGTGGTACGCAGGTATCACGAAAAGGAAAAGAGAAGGTAGATCAGCCCATGTTTGATGTGAATGCAGGTCACTCTTATGTGGATGGTGAATCCAGTGGCTCAGAGCAGAGCATTGATGATGAGTTGGGTATTCCTTTTGTTGTTACACCTGGAGTAAGGAAGACCAGAGATGTTTTGAGAGCACCTGGAAGTGAGCCTATTTTGCGCAGGTCTACCAGGGTTAGGTATCCTGTGGATAGGCTAAAATATGATGGATTTACAGCCATTCACTATGCCTATATGGTCAAAGTGATACAGGAACCAGAACCCACTTCTTTTGAGCAAGCCATGGGAAATGAAAAATGGGAGAAAGCCATGGATGAAGAAATGGATGCCTTGGATGCTAATGCTACATGGGAATTGGTGCCTTTGCCTAAAGGCAAGAATGCAATTGGCTGTAAGTGGGTTTATAAGATCAAGCACAATGCAGATGGTTCTGTGAATAGATACAAGGCAAGATTAGTTGTCAAGGGGTATGCACAGACATATGGCATTGATTATGAAGAAACTTTCAGCCTGGTTGTAAGGATGGCAACCGTAAGAGCAGCCATTGCTATGGCTACATCAAAGGGATGGTCTTTACATCAGATGGATGTAAAGAATGCCTTCTTGCATGGTGATTTGCAAGAAGAGGTCTTTATGGAGCAGCCAGTAGGTTATGTTCATGCTATTCATCCTGAGTTTGGTTGAAGAAAACCTTGTATGGCTTGAAGCAAGCACCTAGAGCATGGTCTGACAAGATAGGACAGTATCTTGTCACTATTGGCTTTCAGATTTCCAAGGCAGATTTCTCACTCTATGTGAGAAAAACAGAGAAAGGGATTATGCTGCTGGTCATTTATGTTGATGATTTGATCATCACAGGTGATAGTGATGAAGATATCCTTCATGTGAAAATGCTATTGAGGCAGAAGTTTGAGATGAAGGATTTGGGAGAGCTGCGTTATTTCTTGGGCATTGAGGTGATTAGATCACCAAGTGGGATACAGCTCTTGCAGAGGCAGTATGGATTGGACATGCTGTCCAAATATGGGATGATAGGTTGTAAGCCTATTTCAGTTCCTTTGGAGCAGAATGTGAAGCTGAGCACAGATGCAGGTGAGCTTCTGGAAGACCCTACTATGTACAGACGCATAGTAGGAAGTTTGATTTACATGACTATTACCAGGCCAGATTTGAGCTATGCTATTGGGTTGGTAAGTCAGTTTATGCAGGCTCCAAGGAAACCACATTTGGATGCGGCTAGACGCATACTCAGGTATGTGAAGTCCACATTGCAGTATGGACTATTTTATGAGGCTGGGGTTCAGATACAGTTGCATGGATACACTGATGCTGATTGGGCTGGTAGCATTTTTGATAGACGATCTACCAGTGGATATGTGTTCTCTTTTGGGAGTGCTGCAGTCACTTGGAGCAGCAAGAAACAGCCTACAGTTGCCTTGTCGAGCACAGAGGCTGAGTACAGGGGTGCAGCAATGGCTGCATGTGAGGTAGCTTGGTTGCATAAGCTACTCTATGATATGCATCAGTCTACAGATGGGCCAGTTGTCATTTATTGTGACAACATGAGTAGTATACATTTGGCAAAGAACCCAGTCTTTCATGCTAGAACAAAGCACATTGAGGTGCATTATCACTATGTGCGGGAGAAGGTTTTACTAGGTCTCATTGATTTAGTTTATGTCAGCACAGAGGATCAGGTAGCTGACATCTTCACGAAAGCATTGGGTGCAGAGAAGTTGCGCAAGTTCAGAGACCTGCTTGGTGTGCAGGAATTGGGATTGAGCTCGAGGGGGAGTGTTGAGATATCGAGCTCCACTCGCGATATGCCAGGGTGACTGTTGTGCATTTATGTCACCGACCTGTTAGCTGGAGATGCGGTTGGTACACCGCCCATGAATAATAGCTGGATGACAGCTATCCTTATCTACTCTAGTTTGTGGCTCAGTTAGTATGCCACCTTAGTTAGTTGAGTTTGGTTTGAGACCCACATATAGGGTTCTTCTATTTCTTTGTACCAGAGTTCTTTTGGCTTACACAACTAAGAAGAGGAAATCTGTTTTCAGCCTCCACCTTTGTGTGTATTCCCCCATTGTGCATGTGAGAAAGCCGCAAGTGAGACTCCTTCCCTCTCTCCCACAATCTTCACAGTGCTCTATGTTCCGAAGCTTAGCAAGAACCTTTTGTCAGTAGGTGATGAATGCATTATCAGAGACAAATCCAAAAGATGTCAGCTAGTAGCAAAAGGTGTCAAGGAAGGACACTTATACAGGATGCTAGCTATAGTACTAGATAAGCATGCCATGTCAGCTCAAATGAAACAGATGCCACTATCTGCAAAATGGCACAAGAGATATGGTCATGTCAACTTCAAGTACTTTTTAGATCTAAGGAATCAGAATATGGCAATTTTGGGATTCCGAAGCTACAGTTTCTTGGAAAAGTTTGTGAAGCATGCTTCTTCGACAAACAAAAGCAAACCAACTTTGTCAGAAGTACCTCTCGTGCACGAGGTATTCTTGATTTGATTCATACAGATGTATGGGGTTATGCCCAGTCCCGCAGCATCAATGGTTCACTTTATTACTTGACCTTCATCGATGACTACAGCAGATATTGTGAGAGTGCTCTCAACGGAAGCAAGAACGGAAGAGGGAGAGAGAGCGAGAGAGAGAGATAGAGAGCCACACAAGTTTTGGTGGGTGCAGAACCACCCTAATCTTCTTTTTCATTCATTTATATATGTGTTTGAGTATTGTACATAACTGGGGTTAAGGCACAGTGACCTTTAACCCCCACAACCTCCCACTTAAAGGACAATGTGCCTTTAAGGGAGAACAACCAGTGAGCATACTATCCAATGCCCATCAATACACGACAATACTCAAACCGCTGACTAGGTAGACTCTTCGTCAGCATATCTGCAGGGTTATCATCTGTATGAACCTTGACAAGCTCTATGCGCTTGTCCTCAAGTACCTCCCTGATGAAATGGTACCTGACCTCAATGTGTTTGGTCTTTGCATGAAAGATCGGATTCCGTGCTAGCTGAATAGCACTCATGGAATCACTATGCAATGTCGGTACACCTGTCTCTGTGCACGAGACATCCATGACACTGCACCACCTGCAAAGGTGAACACATAACCAGAAGTGGATCTCCTACTATCCACATGCCCTGCATAGTCTGAATCTATGTACCCAAGTACACGCATGTCTCCTTTACCAAAGCAAATGCACATCTCCTTGGTACCCTTCATGTACCTCATGATGCACTTAACTGCCTCCCAATGCCTCTTTCCTGGATTAGCCATATACCGGCTAACAACTCCCACTGCAAATGCAATGTCTGGTCTAGTAGCTATCATAGCATACATAAGACTCCCAACTGCTGATGCATAAGGAACCTTGGCCATCATGGCCCTCTCCTCATGTGATTTGGGACTATCTGTATGACTCAGTTTCACATATGGAGGCAATGGAGTACTCACTGCCTTCCCCCCCTCCATATTGAAACGCTGTAATACTTTTGTAACATACTCTTTTTGTGAAAGCCAAAGGAGTTTCCTACTCCGATCACGCGTGATGCGCATACCAAGAATATGACCTGCAAATCCCAAATCCTTCATATCAAAGGCCTCATGCAACTTGGCCTTTAATGCATCTAGCTCATAAGTATTCTTGCTAGCCAATAGCATATCATCCACATATAGTGCCAGGATTATCAGGCTACTATCCTTAGCCCTTTTAGTGTAGCGGCAGTGATCAATTTCACTCCTTCTAAAACCCTGGGACCGAATGAAAGCATCAAACTTTTGATACCATTCTCTAGGTGCTTGCTTAAGACCATAGAGACTCTTTTTCAGCTTGCAAACTAAATGCTCTTTGCCCTTTTCTTCAAAGCCTTCCGGCTGCACCATGTAAATGTCCTCATGCAAATCCCCATGCAAGAAAGCTGTCTTGACATCCATTTGCATAAGCTCCATATCCTCTACTGCCACTAGTCCAAGCATGCATCTAAGTGTGGTCATCTTCACAACCAGAGAGAATATCTCATCAAAGTCCACACCCTTCTCTTGCTTGAACCCTTTAGCAACCAAACGGGCCTTGTATCTAGGCACATCATCACCTGTGACCTTCATTTTGTAGACCCATTTACATGGCAATGCTTTCTTTCCATGTGGCAAAGAAACCAAGTCCCAAGTCTTATTCTTCATAAGTGAACTCATCTCTGATTGCATAGCATACTCCCACTTGCGTTGATCCTCACGCATCATAGCCTCTCTGTAGCAAGAAGGCTCCCCGCAATCAGTAAGCATCACATAGTCTACCCCTGGAACAAACCTATCAGGTGGTCTAGACACTCTAGATGATCTTCTCAAGGGCATTTCAGCTTGCTGTCCCACTTGCATATCAGCCACATTTGGCTCATCATTTCCACCAATAGATGATCCATCATCTACCCTTGATTGTATACCTGTGGGAGTACTTGGTTGTACCATTTCTTGCACATTTGGTGCATGGACAGCTTGCTGCCTATCAACATATGCAGGTGGATTCACATCCTGGAAAGTGATTCTCCTCATTTCCACATCCCTCATGGGTGCCTTATGCATCTTCTTCTCATTGAAGACCACATCATGGCTGCGTATGATCTTCTTTGCTTCTGGATCCCAGAGACGATAGCCCATCTCTCCACTTTCACCATAACCTAGAAAGATGCATTTCCTAGACTTAGGATCTAGCTTCTTTCGAAGCTCTTTTGGCACATGTGCATATGACTCACACCCAAATATACGCAAATGAGAGTAAGAGGGCTTCTTGCCACTCCATGCCTCTTCAGGAATACCACCATCCAAACTCTTACTAGGTGATCTATTGATCACATGCACTGCAGTCTTCATTGCCTCAGCCCAAAAACCACCAGAAAGACTTGCATTGGAAAGCATGCATTGCAACCTTTCTTGAATGGTACGATTCATCTTTTCTGCAACTGGATTTTGCTCTGGAGTACGAGGGGATGTGGGCTCCCTCTTAATCCCACGTGTATCACAGAAATGCTGAAAGTCATGAGAGAGATACTCTCCACCATTGTCAGTCCGTAGGCATTTAAGCGTTCTACCTGACTGATTCTCAACCAAGTCCAGCCATTTATGAAATACCTGGAATACATCACTCTTACGAGCTATAGCATAAGCCCACACTTTCCTAGTTGCATCATCAATGAATGTCACATAGTATTCAGCCCCGCCTAATGACCGTGTAGGCATGGGACCACATACGTCTGAATGCACCAAATCAAGCATTTCAAACTCTTTCTTTCCCCTTCTTTTATGGGCTGATTTAGTCTGCTTCCCATAGAGACAGTGCTCACAAAATTCAAAATCAGAGAAACTCAAATGCGGTACATAACCCAAATGGCATAAGAGTTTCATTCCATTCTGGCTCATGTGCCCCAACCTGCAGTGCCACAAAGAAGTGCTTGGCTGCTCGGTTATTGCAACAACATGATCAAATACCCCTGATACATGTAAGGGATACAAAGTCCCACACTTGGCACCCCTAGCCAAAAGCATAGAGCCCTTTTGAATTTTCCAACTTTGAAAGCCAAAAGTGGTGTGAAAACCAGCATCATCTAGCTGACCCACTGAAATAAGACTCTTGGTCAGCTTAGGCACATGTCTCACATGTTTCAAAACAAATGCAGACCCATTTGCAAAAGAAAACTTTATGTCACCTGCTCCCACTATGTCACATGCATAGTCATTTCCAAGATGCACACAACCTGTCTTTCCACTATCATAAAAGGAGAACCATTCCCTATGGGGAGTAACATGGAATGAAGCACCAGAATCCAAAATCCAATCCTGGGAATATGCATCATCTGAAGTGGTAAGCAACTCTGCAGATAAACTAGACATGAAGAGAACATCATTGTCACTATCATGTGTGACTGCATTGATCTCCTCGATCTTCACTTTTCCTTTGTCCTCCCTTGGACTCTCTTCCTTTTGATTTGCATTCCAATTTGCATTATTTTTCTTATCCTTTTGCTCTCTTTTCAACTTGTAGCAATCCTTTTTCATATGGCCCTTCTTGCCACAATGGTAACACTCAATGTTCCGTGCCCTAGATTTGCTACGAGACTTCCCTCTTTCTTGGGACTTCCCCCTGAACTGTGATCTGCCCCTTTGCACATTTAAGGCTGCATCCTGCTTGTTGCCATCCATAGACTTCCGTCTAATCTCCTCGGCCAACAAGCTACCCACAACATCATCAAATTTCAGTACTCCACCAGGTGCAGAGTTACTGACAGCTGTACGGAAGGTATCCCATGAGGATGGCAATGAACATAAGAGAAATATTGCCTTAGTCTCCGCATCAAAATTCATTTTCTGAGCCTGAAGCTGGCTGAAAATAATATTGAATTCATTCAAATGAGAAGCAATGGAGACCCCTTCCTTCATCTGCAGCTCAAACAACCTCTTCATGAGGTAAACTTTATTAGAGGCAGTTTCCTTCTCATAAGTGGCACACAGTTTCTTCCACAAATCTTCTGTAGTCTGCTCATTTACTACTGTGAAATAAACTGACTCTGCAAGATGAAGTCTAATAGTAGACTTTGCTAATGCATCCAACTCATTCCAATCATCCTCAAACATATTTGCAGGCTTAGCTTCAATCCCTGCCAAGGGTTTAATCTGCTTCTTTTGAATAAGCACATCCCTTATCTGTTCTTTCCACAAAGAAAAGTTTGTCCCATCAAACTTTTTAATGCTGAAAAACTCCTTTTCAGGCATGGAAGAGGATGCCATGATGCAAATAAAGCAAAATCCCAAATGCTAGTGCCTGCAAGAGAGAATCACACCAAATACCAGGTGCACCCAAATGTGTATGCCACAATAGAGTGAAATATTACCAAAACTCAAAACTCAAAGCATCTGACTCATGTGCATATACTATGCATCCATATGAGCAAATCTGGCCCAAAAGAAAATGCCAATAAGTGCCAAATGACTCAAGCATAAACACTGTCCACTGGCATATGCATCAATAATGTCTCATCCAAGAGAGCATAGCACTATCAGTGCATCACGTGCAATGTGTCAAAGCTGTCCCTCAGCTTAAAATAGCATCCATGTGCAAAGCGTCCATAAAAAATAGCATCCCACAAGGCAATTTGGGCCTATCAGCGCATCCAACAAGGACCGCAATGCATCCAAATGGCCTATAAATCATCCACTGCAACCCAATGCATACCACGAATGAGCGCACACTGGTCAAACTACAACCAGAGTGATCTGCATAAGGTATGCTCAAGAAATCATAGTCCCACGGTAATGAGCGCTACTGAAAATAGAACCTGAGATGCTTCAAAACATGGGCGCCATTGCATAATCGGACTCAGCAAGAAAATCTGCAAATATCTCTCTTCTGCCAGAACTCCAAAATCCCAACCGATGAGTGAGAAATGGGAGTCAATACTTATCCACTGCCATGTGGCATAAATCTAAGGTTTCAAAACCTTAGTATGAAAAATGCATAACAGAGAGACGAAATCGAATACACAGAGATTTATAACTCTGAAAATCCTCCACCAAATCACGCAAGAACTGATAGGTAGGGGTTTTTGGGCGTCCGGAACGCAATGGGACAGACGGTTTTGAAAACCGTGGTCTCAATCACTCGGTCCAACACACGGACTGAAAAACGTTTTTGGAAACAGAGCTATCTGTAAACTCCACCGGAGTGCGAATGATGAGCAACATAGAAGTTTTAGGACCTCCTGAGTCCACCGGAACTGACAGATCTGCAAATGGTTGCTCCAAACTTGAGTTCCAACACCCGGGCAAAAAACGCAGGAATTGACACAGTGAGTCAGAAATCCACTGAAATGATCTCAGATTCAAGAATGAAGGTGTTTCCAAGCTCCTGAAGTAATGTGGACACCAAAAGCAAGCAATAGTTGCCTCCACAAGTCAATACGGAGTCTTGTCATCGAACGGAACAGGGAAAAGCTCAAAAAACGACTTTTTCTTTGAAAGCTCTTAACAGGCTCTCAAAACCACTTCGTAAAGCCAAAGTGACTTTTCCAAAGGTTCCTCCAAGGTCTCTGCACACTCGGATGCAAGTAAAGTCACCCACAAAGCTTCCCACAGAGCTTCTCCTTCCTCCCACAGAGCTGCTGAGCTCCAAAGCATTCACGCACGCTCAGCTAGATCACTCGGGCTCTGATACCAGTTGAGAGTGCTCTCAACGGAAGCAAGAACGGAAGAGGGAGAGAGAGCGAGAGAGAGAGATAGAGAGCCACACAAGTTTTGGTGGGTGCAGAACCACCCTAATCTTCTTTTTCATTCATTTATATATGTGTTTGAGTATTGTACATAACTGGGGTTAAGGCACAGTGACCTTTAACCCCCACATATTGTTGGGTCTACTTTCTGAAAGAGAAATCTAAAGTGTTTTCCAGATTTCAAGAATTCAAAGCCATGGTAGAAAACCAAACAGGCAGAAAAATCAAGGTCATGAGATCAGACAGAGGAGGTGAATACATGTCTTCAGCATTCATGAACTTTTGCAAAAATCACGGCATACGAAGACAATTCACATGTGCAGATACTCCTCAACAAAATGCAAGAGCTGAAAGGAAGAATGGGACTTTAACAGACAGTGCTAGAGCAATGCTTAGTGAAAAGCATCTTCCGAATCAGTATTGGGCAGAAGCAATAGCTATAGCTAACTATTTGCTTAATTGGCTTCCTACCAAACCAATACAAGGTATGACTCCTTATGAAGCATTCACTGGACATAAGGCACACATTGGGCATCTCCGCATATTTGGTTGCATAGCATATGCCCACATACATGATGATCATCGCAAGAAATTGGATGCAAAGTCACGCAAATGCATCATGGTTGGCTACAGTGAAGAAAGCAAAGCATACAAATTGTATGATCCCATCAACCGCAAAGTCATTATCTCCAGAGATGTAATCTTTGATGAGGAATCAGAATGGAAAATCTCACCTACACAGGAGATAGAAGCATCGACTTCATAATCCTCTACAGAACAGGTTGATGAAGAAGAGCAAGAATTGCTAGCAACACCCCAAGCAGAGCCACAGTAGCTCAGACGGTCTACTAGGGAAAGCAAACCACTAGCCAGATTGACATATGCTCAAAAAAGCAAAGCCATTCAGGTGGAAACTACCAACTATGCTCTTATGACTACCATCATGGCTACAGAAGAGCCAGTGTACTTTGAAGATGCAGTAGACAACCAGAATGCCACACTGCTATGAATGAAGAAATGGATGCTTTGTATAAAAATAACCTTGGGAATTATGTGACCTTCCACCAGGAAAGAAGGCCATAGCCAACAAATGGGTATACAAAGTAAAGTACAATCCATATGGCAGTATTTAGAGATACAAAGCCAGATTAGTTGCAAAAGGATTTGCACAACAATATGGTCAAGATTATGATGAGACTTATGCTCTAGTAGCAACACTCAGTAAATGGAATGTGTATCAGCTCGATGTCAAGAATGCATTTCTCAATGGTTATCTAGACGAGGAAGTCTATATGCAACAACCAGCAGGTTATGTTGAACCAGGAAAGGAGAACAAGGTTTGCCATCTCAAGAAAAGTCTCTACGGCTTAAAGCAAACACCCAGAAGTTGGTACAGCAGAATTGACAAGTATTTTGCTGATCTGGGATACATGAAGTCCAATGCAGATCATACTCTCTACTACAACGTTCAAGGGGAAGACATTACTATTGCACTTTTGTATGTAGATGATCTGATTGTGATAGGAAGCAAGGATAGCTTCATCAGAAAACTAAAACAAGACTTATCTGTAGAGTTCAACATAAAAGATCTTGGACTTATGCACTATTGTCTTGGAATTGAGTTTTGGAGAGATTCAGATAGCACATTCATGAGTCAACTCAAGTATAACACAATATTAGATAAAGTGGGACAAAAATTGCATTTTGGGAATTTTGAATTTGGGTGGATTTCATTAAAATTGGGAAAGGCTTCATTAAATTTGGGAAAATTTCCATTGATTGTGGGAATTTTACCAATATTGAATAAGCTAATATTTGGAATTCCAATGATTATGAAAAACTTCATTGGTTGTGAAACAGTTCATTGCGTATAAAAACCAGAACAAAGCATTTGTGGCAGAGTTTGAAAATCATGTATTTGGTGGTGTTAATAAACACCGTCTAGGGACAACATGTATATTTTACTTGAGGTGTTAATAAACACCAGTTGGTGGTGTTAACAAACACCATGCATAGTGAGTTCCACTAGAAAGAAAGCAGTTGTTGGTGAAGGTCAGCTTCTGAAAATTGTCATATTAATAATATGCAAATACCCATTGACAAGATAACAACAATTGAGAAACATCACATGAGAACACACCTTACAATGGAAGTTTGGGAGATTAAGAGGGAGAAAATTGACACCATTTTCTATGCTCTAATACCAAGCAAGCTCTCCTGTGCTTTGATACATACACTCTGTGGAATCTTGATCTTCTTGGGTCTATTTATGGATTTTGATGTCCATGACCAAACAATTGCATCAATACACTCCCATACCTGTGGATCCAACCTATTCTCTGCCCAATACTTGTTCCAGCAATCAACATAGGCATCTGCATCACTGAGCCCCTTTCTCTTAATTGATGGTGCCCAATACTGAATTAATAATTTCTTGAAATTAGGAGAAGCAGCATCCATCTCGGCACTTGATATGGCAACCCCAAGCCATATGGGGTATATAGGATCTAATGGCCTCACCAAGACCAAGTCACCTTGCTTAACATCCAGCATTGGTCTAAACTCTTCCCTCGGCTTACCTTTTAGAGGCCCACAATAGTGATCATTCCATTCCTCATAGCCTTGGAAATCATTAATGCAAGCATCTATATCATCCTCCTCATCAGGAGATTGTGTTCTTGGCCAAAACTCTCTGTACACTCCTATCTCTGAGATGTTTTCCTGTTCGAGCTCACCGATCATGGTTTTCCAATAGTCTATCATTGGCCTAATGTAGGACTCATAGGATGCATTCTTTCCACTTGCACATTTCTCCCAAAACTTAATGTAATCCTTTATCCCTGATATTACTTGCAAGTGATCTCTCACAAATGCAGCCATTGGCAGTATATCCGGACTACCTGTTGGCAATAATGATCGACCCTCACTATCTTTCTTCCATAGCTCGATTCCCCCTTGAATGGGCATCCAATTCGGTGATTTTGGATGCACCTTGTACTGCATCATTGGTATGTCACCTTGCATGTAAAATCAAAATTGTAATGGCTTTGCATGTCCAACTAGCATTTCTTGCCCATCACATAGGTAGCCATCTACATAATCCTTGAAGTTAGGAACCCGTGTAAGAACAAATGGTGCCGGTGAAGATGATGTACATTTTTTGAATGTATCCATCAGATGCGGGAAAGTGAATGTTTGTCCCACCCACAAGCTCTCAGAAAACCTGCTGAACATTGCATCAATGTCCTCATGTGTGTGCCCTACCATCAAGAAGCCCAATTGAACTGTCTTGAAAATGCCCCTTGCTACAAGAAGAGAAAGGTATGCTCGGGGGGGTCACTACGTATAAACCCTCTATATCACGTGCGTTCAAGGCCTATTTCTAAAGTACCTTATTTGTAAATTTTTCATTAATAAAATGTACCCCTTTTCTATACAAATCTGTAAATTTTTTTCAAAACTATTTAGAATAGTCCCTTATGTATATTTATTTCTGTAAATTTTAGAAATAAAAAATAGCCTTCTGTTGAACTCACGTGATATAGTTACATATGATGAGTGACCCCCCGAGAAGGTATGCAAACAAGTATCTATTTTTGTTCTCAGACCCACAATTATCTAGTTGAAGTAGCAAGTTCTCTGGCAACTTTTGGAATGGTGGCTCAATAGCAACACTCCCCTCTAAAGAGGGTGGGTTTTCTCTTGTATTTGACAGAAAAAAATTCACACATGTGTCTATAGCCCTTGCAATGGAAGTTTTTATGGCCTCCGTGATAGACTTCGCATCACTTTCCGATACAGTTTCTAGATTTGCATTTGTGATCGTGACATCTACATTTTCAGACAAGCTAGCTCCACTTGTGGAAACATGTGCACCTTTAGAACTATAATGGGAGTCCAAATCATTTCTTGAACATAGAGCATTCAAAAGGCGAGCATTGCTTCTAGGAATCCCATTGGTAGCAAGGTCTCCAAGGTCATGCATATCCATCCTCTCGAGGTTGCGCAAACAAATTGAGAGCGATCCAATCGTCAGGTTGGGATCAGATGGCCACAAACCATTGAGGGTGAAGTGTCCATAATGACTGTTTCCATGCCCATGGGTAATCATTCTAATGAGTGAGACCTGTAATTGCCATGCAGAATCGGTGTCCTTGGACCTCACCCGAAGTCTTGGAATTGCTGTCTTTTTTTGGTCCATCTTATCATGGATTATGCATACATACTTTTTTGGATCCATCTCGGAGTACCTACGCCATGCATAGTATAAGTTCCTACAACTTTGTTGCTGTATCATATGCATCTTTCTCTCTTCCATCAGCGAATTGCGCTCATCTTGACTTTTTGTGGCTGCCAATTGATCCTTGATCCAGCTGCATAAGCTACATTTAGAGAATTCACTCGTCTTAGCAAGGGCTACATTTTTTAAGTCTAATTTCCAAATCCTGCCAAATGTGGATGTGGATAGGCTTGGATCGTCCCTTTTCAACATTTGATCATTGACCAACTCATTTATACCAGCAACGTGGTCCATGGGCACATATTGCTGCAATGGGCTTCCATCAAGTAAGGTAATCTGCTTGATGGGCCACTTTACTAGGCTGAGAGAGCTGACATCTTGCATAGAAGACCCTGAGTCACTTCCTCTAATTTGTTCTTTCTTTTCAATACCCACACCAATGCAATCGTTACCCAATAGGTCAAAGTTTATAGAGTCTCCCTGGAAAACATATAAGATCACACCTTCCCCCACAGTCTTTGTTTTGCTCTCATCCCATAAGACAACCTTTTTCTCTTTCCAAGATTCACGAATGAAATTGTCAGTTTCCAATGAAGAAACTGGCATTGCCTCAACATAAGGTCGCTCAGGCTCACTTGGTGCAGCTTCTTCAATTACCGCATCATCTAAAGAATCACCAACATGTTTTAGACAGCCCTTAGGCCACTTGACAACGCTCCAAATTGCCTCACCAACAAGCACTGCATCCATAGTGGGAAATGGCAAGAGCATTTCACTATTGATAGACTTCTCCACTATGACTGATACATTTTTTGTCCCAGTCTTCACACCACTACAGTAGGCCTCTGGATTTATTGCACACACTCCACCAATTCCAACCACTTCATTCCCCACCATCATCATGACCTTCTCCCCACTTCTGATAGCCATCCCCTGTCATTATGATTATGGAGAATTAATTATGAACAAATTACAACCAAAGAGTTTCATAAGACCATCAAACATGTCCTTCTAGAGTGGAAGAATGGCATTGGTGCAAATCTCTATAAAGCATGAATGAGTCTATACAAAATTTTCATGAAAGCATGAATTATTTCCCTAAAAATTTTAGCAATTTGATAAAACTTTTTCTAAAGCATGAACTATTTTCACCATCGTCATGACCTGATTCATGCATCTGATAGTAGCCATCCCCTCTCATTACGATGATAGGAAATTGATTATGAACAAACTACAACCAAAGGATTTCATAAGACCAACAAAGTTGTCCTTGTAGCGGGGGGGAGAATGGCACCAGTGCCATTCTCCATGTGAATTTGGCAATGGGAGAATGGCACCGGAGAATAGGAAAATAGAGAATGGCACTAGTGCCATTCTCCCAATGGAATGTCCCAATGGAATGTCCTAACATTTTGGCTTTGTAATAAGAAAATGGAGAATGGCACTAGGAATAGGAAAATTCTAGTGCCATTCTCCCATTGGAAAATGGAGAATGGCACTAGTGCAATTCTCCCAATGGAATGTCCTAATTTTTTGGCTTTGTAATAGGAAAATGGAGACTGGCACTAGTGCCATTCTCCCATTGGAATTAGTGGAATGCCAATCTATAGATTTAGTGCCATTCTCCATTGTAATATGAAAATGGAGAATGGCACTAGGAATAGGAAAATGGAGAATGGCACTAGTGCCATTCTCCCAATGGAATGTCCCAATGGAATGTCCTAACATTTTGGCTTTGTAATAGGAAAATGGAGAATGGCACTAGGAATAGGAAAATGGAGAATGGCACTAGTGCCATTCTCCCAATGGAATGTCCTAATTTTCTGGCTTTGTAATAGGAAAATGGAGACTGGCACTAGTGCCATTCTCCCATTGGAAAATGGAGAATGGCACTAGTGCCATTCTCCCAATGGAATGTCCTAATTCAAAATTTTGGCTTCACAAAAGGTAGAAGGGCACCAATGCCATTCCACCATTGGAATTATTGGAATGTCAATCTATAGGTTTAGTGCCATTCTCCATTGTAATCGGAAAATGGAGAACGGCACTAGGAATAGGAAAATGGAGAATGGCACTAGTGCCATTCTCCCAATGGAATGTCCCAATGAATGTCCTAATTTTTTGGCTTTGTAATAGGAAAATGGAGAATGGCACTAGTGCCATTCTCCCATTGGAAAATGGAGAATGGCACTAGTGCCATTCTTCCAATGGGGAAGGGGGGGTGGGGGGGGGGAGGGGAAGGGGGGGAGGGGAGATTGGGCAATGGGCAATGGGAAACTATAATCTAGTCATTCTTGTCTTGCTGATGGGCACCATCTATCAATGAAACTCGTCCCAATAATTGATTTGCAATTGAATTCACTCTTTGATGAAATATACACCAATTTCATTGATATATTTGATTATATTTAAATATGATAATATATATATTCTGTATGTTTTTTGTGTGTTTACTATATTTGTATTTTATTAATTATGTATTCTCCATTTTTAATGTTGAGTATTCCTAACTTTTAGTTATGAAGTTAATATAGGAGTAGATGAAAAATAATTGATTTGCAATTGAATTCACTCTTTCATGAAATATACAGTGGGAGTAAACAAAGTAGGTAGTGGCATTAGAAAATGAAACAATCAACTTCACTCATCAAGAGCTTGCCACTGAAACATTTTCAAGATGGGAAAAGGGTTTTCAAAGTGTTACAAAGGGTGCCATTGTCATGTTCTTAGGCTCTCAAGCCACTTAACAAACCGATGTTTGATCCCGTGTATTCATACAAGCACCTAAGTGGTTATAGACATAGTGCACAGAGTGGTGAGCAAAGACGAGATGCATCAACTACAAAGGTGACAGAATTGTAGAAGACAATAGAGATGAAGGAAACAAAGCCATGACATAAGTCGAAGTAGCTGAATGGAAGCAGAGACTCAACCCTATCCATTCCATTGGAATGCCTCTCTCTCACCCCTATCTTTATATCAGCCCATGGTGTTCTTCTCCCCCCTATAGTATAGTGTCTCTCTCTTGTAAGCCCTTGGTTTTGTTACACTCAAAAGCCCTCCCTCTACAACATTGCCCATCTTCACCATTTCTTTGCGTAGTATAGCTCCCATTTATATTTGAGAGCTCTAGAGCTTGATTGTAGGAGCCCCCTAGGAACTCATTTTCTTGTTGTTTGAAATTTATGTTTGATAGGATTTGTGTGTGGAATTCCCATCTATGAGAAAGAGAGAGAGGCAGAGGTTTGTGAATTTGCACAAAGTCTACGACTTCTACATCACTATGAGTATGTCTAGACAACATTGACTATATTTTTATGTGTTGCTCTTGAAGCTTGCATTCTAAACTCCAATGAGAACTTATTTCTTGGATCTCACACCTCCCAATGCAAGAGTACCTCCCCACATCTGCACTAATGACACAAATGGAGGTTGTGTTCTAGCGTCTCAATCTCAAAACATGAAGTTGCAATATTGTTATGTTTCTTGATTTTGATGGCGATTGGGAGATTCTTTTCTCATTAATAATAAGTATGAGGGTTTGAAAGTGTTTTAGGAACTTCTTGTGAGAATTGTTTTAGCCACAGAGTGCCTGATTGGACCCTCCTAATCTCCATAAGGCATACCAATTTGACTTAGACATGAGAACAAAGTCTACTAGAGGCTAAATCCCATTAAGCCAAGTAGTGGTACGTAGGTTAAGATCTCCTCACATTGGTATAGGAAGATGCTTCATCCTAGTACAAATGGAATATCTCTCTTTATTCTACTTCCCATTGCTCATTCGGGGTCTGGTAGAGTAAGTAAGAATGTCATCTGAACTAAAAGCAACCATTTGCTAAGAACCTCTCTCTCTCTCTCTCTCTCTCTCTCTCTCTCTCCCCCTCTCTACACATGTGTGTGTGTTCCACGCACATGCACATAGGTGTGTGTGTGTGCTTGGGTGTGTATATATGTTTACATGTGTGCATCCATGCACGTCCGTGTCGATGGTGTGTGTGTGTATGTTTCCATTCTCTAAATTGACATAATTCGTAAAGAATTTATATGTAAGGTTTTCATTCCCTATAATATCTTGCAGAATGGGATGGCATTGACCAAAAATAGATTTTTGGTTGGCACAGTCAAATGCTGATACTCTCCATCTTCGTCTACTTTTTTAGTAGATAGGTTACATACAATTTATTAACACTTTCTTTTAACTAAGAATTCATTAAAGCCACAATTAATATTCTTATGCTCTTGAAAAGACTGTAGTTCTTGTAAAGCCTATTACAAGAGGCTTCTAGAGCCTTGTGTGGTTCTTGTAAAGCCTATTACAAGAGGCTTCTAGAGCCTTGTGTGGTTTATTAAACGTGTTAAATTTTTTTTTAACGAAATGCAAAAGGTTAAACTAATGAAGGTAAAAAATTAAAAAACCATGGTACCTTCATCTCGTTGCCCTAGGTTGATTGCCTCGCATGCTGTGCTGCTTTCGATCCCATTGTTATCTCATCTTGTACTTTCACACCACTTTCCTCCCTTTGCTTTTTCGAGTTCCTAACTTTAGCTTGCCTTTTGCTGCTCACCGCTCGACTCGCCCTCACTTTTCGTTTCATCTACTCACAGCATGCCTTCGTTTCATCGACTGCTTGCCTCTAGCTTTACTTCATACTCTTATCGCTAATCTACTCAAACTCACTCTTTGCTCATCTACTCAAACTCTTATCGCTCATCACTCACCGCCTATCGCTCATCTACTCAAACTCACTCTTTGCTTTTCCAAAGATTGAAGGGATTCGCGCTTGTCGTTCATGCTTCGCCGCTCGCTTTAATTCATCCTGCCTATCGCTCATCTACTCAAGCTCGCCTCTCTACTCTTTGCTTTTCCAAAGATTGAAGGGATTCGCTCTTCCAACGAAGCATGAAGGATTCGCCGCTCACTTTTATTCATTCTCTTTGCTTTTTGAAGGATTGAAGGGATTCACACTTCCAAAAAGGCATGAAGGATTCGCTTTTCCAAAAGATGGAAGCATGAAGGATTCGCTTTTCCAAAGAATGAAGGGATTTGCACTTCCAAAGATCTGAACGTACGCTTTCAAAACTTTCAAAATTTTCGTAAGCTTTCAAAACTTAAACTTTCTGAGATGATTAACGAAAGCTTTCAAAACTTTAACTTTCGTAAGCTTTCGTAATAGGAATTAACATACGCTTTGCTCTTCTCAAGACTGCCATGTTCTCAAGGCTCTCACAAGAGTCTGTGCATAGACTCTAAGATAGGAGTGGCTATGGTAGGGAGCTGGCTATGGCGAATTTAACTATGGAAAGTTTAATAAAATATAGGAATTGGCTATGGCAAATCCAAGGGAGCGCTTCGTTCCTTAAACAATAGAAAATCAGCATTTCAAAGCAAAAAATCCGTGAATTAGAGAGGAAGCTACCGAACTGATTGAGCGTCAATTGTGTTGTTTGCTTCCAGCTCCATCAACTTCGCAGCTCCGGTGGAGTTTAGCCTTCTTGCCTCAAGAATCTCCGTGCGAGCTGTGGTGAGTAAAACTCTCAGACTCTGAGACTCCTCTCCAATCCGCTTTGGAATGAATAGAAAGTGAATGAGGGAAAGGCATCAATTGAAATGAGAGAAAAGGTCTTGATTTGAAACTACTAAATAATTCAAATTTTGAAATATAGGTCTTCCCGCCATTATGCCATTCTCTCAAATATTAAATTTAAATTCAAATTCATATTGATAATTTTAATTTCAATTTGTATTTCAAATTGAAATTATTCTTTTGAAATTGTATTTCAAAACCTAAATTCTAGTTTTCAAATTTTGATTTCAAGTTAAACTTCAATCTCAATTTTGATTTTCATGATTGAATGGCAAATTTAGAGATTGAATTTCTAATTTTAAATGGAGAATGGCACCAGTGCCATTCTCCAAGACCTCATAAGAAGTCCGTGAGAGTGGCACCAGTGCTCTTCCCACCATTGTTCCCTTTTCAATTTGGATATATAGAGTGGCACATATGCCATTCTCTCCAATATTAAATTTAAATTCAAATTCAAATTATTCTGTTTGAAATTGTATTTTAAAACCGAAATTTATATTAGGACATTGCAATGGGAGAATGGCACTGGAGAATAGGAAAATGGAGAATGGCACTAGTGCCATTCTCCCAATGGAATGTCCTAATTTTTTGGCTTTGTAATAGGAAAATGGAGAATGGCACTAGGAATAGGAAAATGGAGAATGGCACTAGTGCCATTCTCCCAATGGAATGTCCTAATTTTTTGGCTTTGTAATAGGAAAATGGAGACTGGCACTAGTGCCATTCTCCCATTGGAAAATGGAGAATGGCACTAGTGCCATTCTCCCAATGGAATGTCCTAATTCAAAATTTTGGCTTCACAAAGGTAGAAGGTCACCAATGCCATTCTCCCATTGGAATTAGTGGAGTGTCAATCTATAGGTTTAGTGCCATTCTCCATTGTAATAGAAACATGGAGAATGGAACTA
Organism: Dipteris shenzhenensis; assembly: GCF_047967505.1. NCBI lineage: Eukaryota > Viridiplantae > Streptophyta > Polypodiopsida > Gleicheniales > Dipteridaceae > Dipteris > Dipteris shenzhenensis. Next base: position 45,774,030 of record NC_141602.1, on the reverse strand, counting down.
GGAATAGGAAAATGGAGAATGGCACTAGTGCCATTCTCCCAATGGAATGTCGAAATGGAATGTCCTAATTTTTTGGCTTTGTAATAGGAAAATGGAAACTGGCACTAGTGCCATTCTTCCATTGGAAAATGGAGAATGGCACTAGTGCCATTCTCCCAATGGAATGTCCTAATTCCAAATTTTGGATTCACAATGGAATGTCCTAATTCAAAATTTGTACAAGTGCCATTCTCCCATTGGAAAATGGAGAATGGCACTAGTGCCATTCTCCCAATGGAATGTCCTAATTCAAAATTATGGATTCACAATGGAATGTCCTAATTCAAAATTGGTACTAGTGCCATTCTCCCAATGGAATGTCCTAATTCAAAATTTTGGATTCACAATGGAATACCCCTCCTAGAATAGTGGTGCCAATCTCTTATTAGGCCCTAAGAAATGTCATTGAGAAGCCTAAACTCACATGCATAAGGAATCCTAAACTCACATGTGCATTGGCACTACCACTAATGGAGAATGGTAGTGATGCCAATCTCATTCTGGCAACTACATAATGACAATGAGATCAACAAACTCACACTACAGCCAATAAATAATCCTACTAGAGCCAATAAATATAGTGGAATGTCAACCTATAGGTTTAGTTTGTCTAGATTACCACTAGTGGAGAATGGCAGTGATGCCAATCTCATGCTGGCAAATGCATAATGCCCCTGAGACCATCAAACTCACATGTGCAGAGGTCATATGGAATTGTGCCAATCTCTGTGGAGAATGCCACCAGTGGAGAATGGTAGTGGTACCAATCTCATACCATGACCTGAAAACATGCACAAGGAATCCTAAACTCACATGTGCATTGGCACTTTTGCCATTATCCTATTGCCATTCTCCGCTAGTGGTAATGTGCATTCTTCTATGTAATGATCACTCTCTCCACTGTGCAGAGATCATATGGAATTATGCCAATCTCTGTGGAGAATGCCACCAGTGGAGAATGGCAGTGGTGCCAATCTCATACCATGACCTGAAAACATGCACAAGGAATCCTAAACTCACATGTGCATTGGCACTTTTGCCATTATCCTACTGCCATTCTCTGCTAGTGGTAATGTGCATTCTTCTATGTAGTGATCACTCTCTCCGTTGTGTAGAGATCATATGGATTTGCACCAATCTCTGTGGAGAATGCCACCAGTGGAGAATGGCAGTGGTGCCAATCTCATACCATGACCTGAAAACATGCACAAGGAATCCTAAAACCACATGTGCATTGGCACTTTTGCCATTATCCTACTGCCATTCTCCACTAGTGGTAATGTGCATCCTTCAATGTAGTGGAATGTCAATCTATAGGTTCAGTTTGTCTACATTACCACTAGCGGAGAATGGCAGTGATGCCAATCTCATGCTTGCAACTACACTATGACACTGAGATCATCAAACTCACATGTGGAATGAAATAGGACACCACTCTCCTATGATCATTGGAATACCCCTCCTAGAATAGCAGGGTAAACATTTGTACAAGTGGAGAATGGCAGTGGTGCCAGTCTCTTATTAGGCCCTAAGAAATGGCATTGAGAAGCCTAAATTCACATGTGCAGAGATCACATGGAATTGTGTCAATCTATGTGGAGAATGCCACCAGTAGAGAATGGAAGTGGTGCCAATCTCACATGTGCATTGGCACTTTTGCCATTATCCTACTGCCATTCTCCGCTAGTGGTAATGTGCATTCTTCTATGTAGTGGAATGTCAATCTATAGGTTTAGTTTGTCTAGACAACCACTAGTGGAAAATGGCAGTGATGCCAAACTCATGGTGGCACCTACATAATGACACTGAGATCATCAGACTCACATGTGGGTTGGAATCGAACACCACTCTCCTATGATGATTGGAATACCCCTCCTAGAATAGTAGGGTAAACATTTGTGCAAGTGGAGAATGGCAGTGGTGCCAATCTCCTATTAGGGCCTAAGAAATGGCATTGAGAAGCCTAAAATCACATGTGCATCCTTTTATGTAGTCATCACTATCTCCGCTGTGTAGAGATCATATGGAATTGTGTCAATCTCTTTGGAGAATGCCACCAGTTGAGAATGGCAGTGGTGTCAATCTCATACCATGACCTGAAAACATGCACAAGGAATCCTAAACTCACATGTGCATTGGCACTTTTGCTATTATCCTATTGTAGCCAATAAAATTAGTGGAATGTCAATTTATAGGTTCAGTCTATCTAGACTACTACTAGCGGAGAATGGCAGTGGTGCCAATCTCATGCTTGCAACTACATGATGACACTGAGATCATCAAACTCACATGTGGAATGGAATAGGACACCACTCTCCTATGATCATTGGAATACCCCTCCTAGAATAGTAGGCTAAACATTTGTACAAGTGGAGAATGGCAATGGTGCCAATCTCTTATTAGGCCCTAAGAAATGGCATTGAGAAGCCTAAACTCACATGTGCAGAGATCATATGGAATTTTGTCAATCTCTGTGGAGAATGACACTAGTGGAGAATGGCAGTGGTGCCAATCTCATACCATGACCTGAAAACATGCACAAGGAATCCTAAACTCACATGTGCATTCTTCTATGGAGTGATCATTGTCTCTGCTGTGTAGAGATCATATGAAATTGTGTCAATCTCTGAGATCATCAGACTCACATGTGGAATGGAATAGGACACCACTCTCCTATGATCAGTGGAATACCCCTCCTAGAATAGTAGGGTGAACATTTGTAGGAATCCTAAGCTCACATGTGCATTCTTCTATGGAGTGATGACTGTCTCTGCTGTGTAGAGATCAAATGGAACTGTGTCAATCTCTGAGATCATCATCACTCACATGTGGAATGAAATAGGACACCACTCTCCTATGATCACTGGAATGCCCCTCCTAGAATAGTAGGGTAAACATTTGTACAAGTAGAGAATGGCAGTGGTGCCAATCTCTTGTTAGGCCCTAAGAAATGGCATTAAGAAGCCTAAACTCACATGTGCATTCTTCTATGTAGTGATCATTGTCTCTACTGTGCAGATATGATATGGAATTGTGTCAATGTCTGTGGAGAATGCCACCAGTGGAGAATGGGAGTGGTGCCAATCTCATACCATGACCTGAAAACATGCACAAGGAATCCTATACTCACATGTGCATTCTTCTATGGAGTGATCATTGTCTCTGCTGTGTAGAGATCATATGGAATTGTGTCAATCTCTGAGATCATCATCACTCACTTGTGGATTGGAATAGGACACCACTCTCCTATGATCACTAGAATACCCCTTTTAGAATAGTAGGGTAGACATTTGTACAAGTGGAGAATGGCAGTGGTGCAAATCTCTTGTTAGGCCCTAATAAATGGCATTGAGAAGCCTAAACTCACATGTGCATTCTTCTATGTAGTGATCACTGTCTCTGCTGTGTAGAGATCATATGGAATTGTGTCAATCTCTATGGAGAATGCCACCAGTGGAGAATGGCAGTGGTGCCAATCTCATTCCATGACCTGAAAACATGCACAAGGAATCCTAAACTCACATGTGCATTCTTCTATGGAGTGATGACTATCTCCGCTGTGTAGAGATCAAATGGGATTGTGTCAATCTCTGAGATCATCATCACTCACATGTGGATTGGAATTGGACACCACTCTCCTATGATCACTAGAATACCCCTCCTAGAATAGTAGGGTAGACATTTGTACAAGTGGAGAATGGCAGTGGTGCCAATCTCTTATTAGGCCCTAATAAATGGCATTGAGAAGCCTAAACTCACATGTGCATTCTTCTATGTAGTGATCACTGCTCGGGGGGGTCACTCATCATATGTAACCCTATCACGTGAGTTCAACAGAAGGATATTTTTTATTTCTAAAATTTACAGAAATAAATATACATAAGGGACTATTTAAAAGAGTTTTGGAAAAAATTTACAGATTTGTATAGAAAAGGGGTACATTTTATTAATGAAAAAATTTACAGATAAGGGATTTTAAATATAGGCCTTGAACGCACGTGATATAGAGGGTTTATACATAGTGACCCCCCTAAGGATCACTGTCTCCGCTGTGTAGAGATCATATGGAATTGTGTCAATCTCTTATTAGGCCTTGGAATGTCAATCTATAGGTTTATTTTGTCTAGACAACCACTAGTGGAGAATGGCAGTGATGCGAAACTCATGGAATGGTAGTGGTGCCAATCTCTTGTTAGGCCCTAAGAAATGGCATTGAGAAGCCTAAACTCACATGTGCATTCTTCTATTAGTGATCACTATCTCCGCTGTGCAGAGATCATATGGAATTGTGTCAATGTCTATGGAGAATGCCACCAGTGGAGAATGGTAGTGGTGCCAATCTCATACCATGACCTGAAAACATGCACAAGGAATCGTATACTCACATGTGCATTCTTCTATGGAGTGATCACTGTCTCCGTTATGTAGAGATCATATGGAATTGTGTCAATCTCTGAGATCATCATCACTCACATGTGGATTGGAATCGGACACCACTCTCCTATGATCACTAGAATACCCCTCCTAGAATAGTAGGGTAGACATTTGTACAAGTGGAGAATGGCAATGGTGCCAATCTCTTGTTAGGCCCTAATAAATGGCGTTGAGAAGCCTGAACTCACATGTGCATTCTTCTATGTAGTGATCACTGTCTGTGCTGTGTAGAGATCATATGGAATTGTGTCAATCTCTATGGAGAATGCAACCAGTGGAGAATGGGAGTGGTTCCAATCTTATTCCATGACCTGAAAACATGCACAAGGAATCCTAAACTCACATGTGCATTCTTCTATGGAGTGATGACTATCACCGCTGTGTAGAGATCAAATGGAATTGTGTCAATCTCTGAGATCATCATCACTCACATGTGGATTGGAATCAGACACACTCTCCTATGATCACTGGAATAAACCTCCTAGAATAGTAGGGTAGACATTTGTACAAGTGGAGAATGGCAGTGGTGCCAATCTCTTATTAGGCCCTAATAAATGGCATTGAGAATCCTAAACTCACATGTGCATTCTTCTATGGAGTGATCACTGTCTCCGCTCTGTAGAGATCATATGGCATTGTGTCAATCTCTTATTAGGCCTTGGAATGTCAATCTATAGGTTTAGTTTTTCTAGACAACCACTAGTGGAGAATGGCAGTGATTTCGAACTCATGGTGGCACCTACATAATGATACTGAGATCATCAGACTCACATGTTGATTGGAATTGGACACCACTCTTCTATGATGATTGGAATACCCCTCCTAGAATAGTAGGGTAAAACTTTGTACAAGAGAATGGTAGTGGTGCCAATCTCTTATTAGGCCCTAAGAAATGGCGTTGAGAAGCCTAAACTCACATGTGCATTCTTCTATGTAGTGGTCACTGTCTCCGCTGTGTAGACATCATATGGAATTGTGTTAATCTCTGTGGAGAATGCCAATAGTGGAGAATGGTACTCGTGCCAATCTCATACCTTGACCTGCAAACATGCACAAGGAATCCTAAACTCACATGTGCATTCTTCTATGTAGAGATCACTGTCTCCGCTATGTAGAGATCATATGGAATTGTGTCAATCTCTGAGTTCATCAAACTCACATGTGGATTGGAATCCGACACCACTCTCCTATGACCACTGGAATACACCTCCTAGTATAGTAGGGTAAACATTTGTACAAGTGAAGAATGGCAGTGGTTCCAATCTCTTATTAGGCCCTAAGAAATGGCATTGAGAAGCCTAAACTCACATGTGCAGAGATCATATGGAATTGTGCCAATCTCTGTGGAGAATGCCACCAGTGGAGAATGGCAGTGGTGCCAATCTCATACCATGACCTCAAAACATGCACAAGGAATCCTAAACTCACATGTGCATTGGCACTTTTGCCATTATCCTACTGCCATTCTCTGCTAGTGGTAATGTGCATTCTTCTATGTAGTGATCACTCTCTCTGCTATGTAGAGATCATATGGATTTGTGCCAATCTCTGTGGAGAATGCCACCAGTGGAGAATGGCAGTGGTCCCAATCTCATACCATGACCTGAAAACATGCACAAGGAATCCTAAACTCACATGTGAATTGGCACTTTTGCCATTATCCTACTGCCATTCTCCGCTAGTGGTAATGTGCATCCTTCAATGTAGTGGAATGTCAATCTATAGGTGCAATTTGTCTAGATTACCACTAGCGGAGAATGGCAGTGATGCCAATCTCATGCTTGCAACTACACTATGACACTGAGATCATCAAACTCACATGTGGAATGGAATTGGACACCACTCTCCTATGATCACTGGAATACCCCTCCTAGAATAGTAGGGTAAACATTTGTACAAGTGGAGAATGGCAGTGGTGCCAGTCTCTTATTAGGCCCTAAGAAATGGCATTGAGAAGTCTAAATTCATGTGCAGAGATCACATAGAATTGTGTCAATCTATGTGGAGAATGCCACCAGTAGAGAATGGCAGTGGTGCAAATCTCACATGTGCATTGGCACTTTTGCCATTATCCTACAGCCATTCTCCGCTAGTGGTAATGTGCATTCTTCTATGTAGTGATCACTGTCTCCACTGTGCAGAGATGATATGGAATTGTGTCAATCTCTTTGGAGAATGCCACCAGTTGAGAATGGCAGTGGTGCCAATCTCATACCATGACCTGAAAACATGCACAAGGAATCCTAAACTCACATGTGCATTGGCACTTTTTCTATTATCCTATTGTAGCCAATAAAATTAGTGGAATGTCAATCTATAGGTTCAGTCTGTCTAGATTACTACTAGCGGAGAATGGCAGTGGTGCCAATCTCATGCTTGCAACTACATGATGACACTGAGATCATCAAACTCACATGTGGAATGGAATAGGACACCACTCTCCTATGATCACTGGAATACCCCTCCTAGAATAGTAGGCTAAACATTTGTACAAGTGGAGAATGGCAGTGGTGCCAATCTCTTATTAGGCCCTAAGAAATGGCATTGAGAAACCTAAACTCACATGTGCCGAGATCATATGGAATTGTGTCAATCTCTGTGGAGAATGCCACCAGTGGAGAATGGCAGTGGTGCCAATCTCATACCATGACCTGAAAACATGCACAAGGAATCCTAAACTCACATGTGCATTCTTCTATGGAGTGATCATTGTCTCTGCTGTGTAGAGATCATATGGAATTGTGTCAATCTCTGAGATCATCAGACTCACATGTGGAATGGAATAGGACACCACTCTCCTATGATCACTGGAATACCCCTCCTAGAATAGTAGGGTGAACATTTGTAGGAATCCTAAAGTCACATGTGCATTCTTCTATGGAGTGATGACTGTCTCCGCTGTGTAGAGATCAAATGGAATTGTGTCAATCTCTGAGATCATCATCACTCACATGTGGAATGGAATAGGACACCACTCTCCTATGATCACTGGAATGCCCCTCCTAGAATAGTAGGGTAAACATTTGTACAAGTAGAGAATGGCAATGGTGCCAATCTCTTGTTAGGCCCTAAGAAATGGCATTAAGAAGCCTAAACTCACATGTGCATTCTTCTATGTAGTGATCACTGTCTCCGCTGTGCAGAGATGATATGGAATTGTGTCAATGTCTATGGAGAATGCCACCAGTGGAGAATGGGAGTGGTGCCAATCTCATACCATGACCTGAAAACATGCACAAGGAATCCTATACTCACATGTGCATTCTTCTATGGAGTGATCACTGTCTCTGTTGTGTAGAGATCATATGGAATTGTGTCAATCTCTGAGATCATCATCACTCTCGTGTGGATTGGAATAGGACACCACTCTCCTATGATCACTAGAATACCCCTTTTAGAATAGTAGGGTAGACATTTGTATAAATGGAGAATGGCAGTGGTGCGAATCTCTTGTTAGGCCCTAATAAATGGCGTTGAGAAGCCTAAAGTCACATGTGCATTCTTCTATGTAGTGATCACTCTCTCTGCTGTGTAGAGATCATATGGAATTGTGTCAATCTCTATGGAGAATGCCACCAGTGGAGAATGGCAGTGGTGCCAATCTCATTCCATGACCTGAAAACATGCACAAGGAATCCTAAACTCACATGTGCATTCTTCTATGGAGTGATGACTATCTCCGCTGTGTAGAGATCAAATGGAATTGTGTCAATCTCTGAGATCATCATCACTCACATGTGGATTGGAATCGGACAACACTCTCCTATGATCACTGGAATACCCCTCCTAGAATAGTAGGGTAGACATTTGTACAAGTGGAGAATGGCAGTGGTGCCAATCTCTTATTAGGCCCTAATAAATGGCATTGAGAAGCCTAAACTCACATGTGCATTCTTCTATGTAGTGATCACTGTCTCCGCTGTGTAGAGATCATATGGAATTGTGTCAATCTCTTATTAGGCCTTGGAATGTCAATCTATAGGTTTATTTTGTCTAGACAACCACTAGTGGAGAATGGCAGTGATGCCAAACTCATGGTGGCACCTACATAATGATACTGAGATCATCAGACTCACATGTGGATTGGAATTGGAAACCACTCTTCTATGATCATTGGAATTACCCTCCTAGAATAGTAGGGTAAAAATTTGTACAAGAGAATGGTAGTGGTGCCAATCTCTTATTAGGCCCTAAGAAATGGCATTAAGAAGCCTAAACTCACATGTGCATTCTTCTATGTAGTGGTCACTGTCTCCACTGTGTAGAGATCATATGGAATTGTGTTAATCTCTGTGGAGAATGCCAATAGTGGAGAATGGTACTGGTGCCAATCTCATACCATGACCTGTAAACATGCACAAGGAACCCTAAACTCACATGTGCATTCTTCTATGTAGAGATCACTGTCTCTGCTGTGTAGAGATCATATGGAATTGTGTCAATCTCTGAGTTCATCAAACTCACATGTGGATTGGAATCGGACACCACTCTCCTATGATCACTGGAATACCCCTCCTAGTATAGTAGGGTAGACATTTGTACAAGTGAAGAATGGCAGTGGTGCCAATCTCTTATTAGGCCCTAAGAAAAGGCATTGAGAAGCCTAAACTCACATGTGCAGAGATCATATCAAATTGTGCTAATCTTTGTGGAGAATGCCACCAGTGGAGAATGGTAGTGGTGCCAATCTCATACCATGACCTAAAAACATGCACAAGGAATCCTAAACTCACATGTGCATTCTTCTATGAAGTGATCATTGTCTCCGCTATGTAGAGATCATATGGAATTGTGTCAATCTCTGAGATCATCAGACTCACATGTGGAATGGAATAGGACACCACTCTCCTATGATCACTGGAATACCCCTCCTAGAATAGTAGGGTGAACATTTGTAGGAATCCTAAACTCACATGTGCATTCTTCTATGGAGTGATGACTGTCTCCGCTGTGTAGAGATCAAATGGAATTGTGTCAATCTCAGAGGTCATCATCACTTACATGTGGAATGGAATAGGACAGCACTCTCCTATGGTCACTGGAATGCCCCTCCTAGAATAGTAGGGTAAACATTTGTACAAGTAGAGAATGGTAGTGGTGCCAATCTCTTGCTAGGCCCTAAGAAATGGCATTGAGAAGCCTAAACTCACATGTGCATTCTTCTATGTAGTTATCACTGTCTCCGCTGTGCAGAGATCATATGGAATTGTGTCAATGTCTATGGAGAATGCCACCAGTGGAGAATGGCAGTGGTGCCAATCTCATACCATGACCTTAAAACATGCACAAGGAATCCTATACTCACATGTGCATTCTTCTATGGAGTGATCACTGTCTCCGTTGTGTAGAGATCATATGGAATTGTGTCAATCTCTGAGATCATCATCACTCACATGTGGATTGGAATTGGACACACTCTCCTATGATCACTGGAATACCCCTCCTAGAATAGTAGGGTAGACATTTGTACAAGTGGAGAATGGCAGTGGTGCCAATCTCTTATTAGGCCCTAATAAATGGCATTGAGAAGCCTAAACTCACATGTGCATTCTTCTATGGAGTGATCACTATCTCTGCTGTGTAGAGATCATATGGAATTGTGTCAATCTCTTATTAGGCCTTGGAATGTCAATCTATAGGTTTAGTTTGTCTAGACAACCACTAGTGGAGAATGGCAGTGATGCCAAACTTATGGTGGCACCTACATAATGATACTAAGATCATCAGACTCACATGTTGATTGGAATTGGACACCACTCTTCTATGATCATTGGAATACCCCTCCTAGAATAGTAGGGTAAAAATTTGTACAAGAGAATGGTAGTGGTGCCAATCTCTTATTAGGCCCTAAGAAATGGCATTGAGAAGCCTAAACTCACATGTGCATTCTTCTATGTAGTGGTCACTGTCTCCGCTGTGTAGACATCATATGGAATTGTGTTAATCTCTGTGTAGAATGCCAATAGTGGATAATGGTACTCGTGCCAATCTCATACCATGACCTACAAACATGCACAAGGAATCCTAAACTCACATGTGCATTCTTCTATGTAGAGATCACTGTCTCCGCTGTGTAGAGATCATATGGAATTGTGTCAATCTCTGAGTTCATCAAACTCACATGTGGATTGGAATCGGACACCACTCTCCTATGACCACTGGAATACCCCTCCTAGTATAGTAGGGTAGACATTTGTACAAGTGAAGAATGGCAGTGGTGCCAATCTCTTATTAGGCCCTAAGAAATGGCATTGAGAAGCCTAAACTCACATGTGCAGAGATCAAATGGAATTGTGCCAATCTCTGTGGAGAATGCCACCAGTGGAGAATGGCAGTGGTGCCAATCTCATACCATGACCTCAAAACATGCACAAGGAATCCTAAACTCACATGTGAATTGGCACTTTTGCCATTATCCTATTGCCATTCTCTGCTAGTGGTAATGTGCATTTTTCTATGTAGTGATCACTCTCTCCGCTGTGTAGAGATCATAAGGATTTGTGCCAATCTCTGTGGAGAATGCCACCAGTGGAGAATGGCAGTGGTGCCAATCTCATACCATGACCTGAAAACATGCACAAGGAATCCTAAACTCACATGTGCATTGGCACTTTTGCCATTATCCTACTGCCATTCTCCGCTAGTGGTAATGTGCATCCTTCAATGTAGTGGAATGTCAATCTATAGGTGCAATTTGTCTAGATTACCACTAGCGGAGAATGGCTGTGATGCCAATCTCATGCTTGCAACTACACTATGACACTGAGATCATCAAACTCACATGTGAAATGGAATAGGAAACCACTCTCCTATGATCACTGGAATACCCCTCCTAGAATAGTAGGGTAAACATTTGTACAAGTGGAGAATGGCAATGGTGCCAGTCTCTTATTAGGCCCTAAGAAATGGCATTGAGAAGCCTAAATTCATGTGCAGAGATCACATAGAATTGTGTCAATCTATGTGGAGAATGCCACCAGTAGAGAATGGCAGTGGTGCCAATCTCACATGTGCATTGGCACTTTTCCCATTATCCTACTGCCATTCTCCGCTAGTGGTAATGTGCATTCTTCTATGTAGTGGAATGTCAATCTATAGGTTTAGTTTGTCTAGACAACCACTAGTGGAAAATGGCAGTGATGCCAAACTCATGGTGGAACCTACATAATGACACTGAGATCATCAGACTCACATGTGGGTTGGAATCGGTCACCACTCTCCTATGATGATTGGAATACCCCTCCTAGAATAGCAGGGTAAACATTTGTCCAAGTGGAGAATGGCAGTGGTGCCAATCTCTTATTAGGGCCTAAGAAATGGCATTGAGAAGCCTAAAATCACATGTGCATCCTTCTATGTAGTCATCACTGTCTCCGCTGTTTAGAGATCATATGGAATTGTGTCAATCTCTTTGGAGAATGCCACCAATTGAGAATGGCAGTGGTGCCAATCTCATACCATACCATGACCTGAAAACATGCACAAGGAATCCTAAACTCACATGTGCATTGGCACTTTTGCCATTATCATACTACATCCAATAAAATTAGTGGAATGTCAATGTATAGGTTCAGTCTGTCTAGACTACTACTAGCGGAGAATGGCAGTGGTGCCAATCTCATGCTTGCAACTACATGATGACACTGAGAACATCAAACTCTAATGTGGAATGGAATAGGACACCACTCTCCTATGATCACTGGAATACCCCTCCTAGAATAGTAGGCTAAACATTTGTACAAGTGGAGAATGGCAGTGGTGCCAATCTCTTATTAGGCCCTAAGAAATGGCATTGAGAAGCCTAAACTCACATGTGCAGAGATCATATGGAATTGTGTCAATCTCTCTGGAGAATGCCACCAGTGGAGAATGGCAGTGTGCCAATCTCATACCATGACCTGAAAACATGCACAAGGAATCCTAAACTCACATGTGCATTCTTCTATGGAGTGATCATTGTCTCTGCTGTGTAGAGATCATATGGAATTGTGTCAATATCTGAGATCATTAGACTCACATGTGGAATGGAATAGGACACCACTCTCCTATGATCACTGGAATACCCCTCCTAGAATAATAGGGTGAACATTTGTACAAGTGGAGAATGGTAGTGGTGCCAATCTCTTATTAGGCCCTAAGAAATGGCATTGAGAAGCCTAAACTCACATGTGCATTCTTCTATGTAGTGATCACTGTCTCCACCGTGCAGAAATCATATGGAATTGTGTCAATCTCTGTGGAGAATGCCACCAGGGGAGAATGGAAGTGGTGACAATCTCATACCATGACCTGAAAACATGCACAAGGAATCCTAAACTCACATGTGCATTCTTCTATGAAGTGATGACTGTCTCCGCTATGTAGAGATCAAATGGAATTGTGTCAATGTCTGAGATCATCATCACTCACATGTGGAATGGAAAAGGACACCACTCTCCTATGATCACTGAAATGCCCCTCCTAGAATAGTAGGGTAAACATTTGTACATGTGGAGAATGGCAGTGGCGCCAATCTCTTGTGAGGCCCTAAGAAATGGCATTGAGAAGCCTAAACTCACATGTGCATTCTTCTATGTGGTGATCATTGTCTCCACTGTGCAGAGATCATATGGAATTGTGTCAATGTCTGTGAAGAATGCCACCAGTGGAGAATGGCAGTGGTGCCAATCTCATACCATGACCTGCAAACATGCACAAGAAATCCTATACTCACATGTGCATTCTTCTATGGAGTGATCACTGTCTCAACTGTGTAGAGATCATATGGAATTGTGTCAATCTCTGAGTTCATCAAACTCACATGTGGATTGGAATCGGGCACCACTCTCCTATGATCATTGGAATACCCCTCCTAGAATAGTAGGGTAGACATTTGTACAAGTGGAGAATGGCAGTGGTGCCAATCTCTTGTTAGGCCCTAATAAATGGCATTGAGAAGCCTAAACTCACATGTGCATTCTTCTATGTAGTGATCACTATCTCCGCTATGTAGAGATCATAGGGAATTGTGTCAATCTCTTATTAGGCCTTGGAAAGTCAATCTATAGGTTTAGTTTGTCTAGACAACCACTAGTGGAGAATGGTAGTGATGCCAAACTCATGGTGGCACCTACATAATGATACTGAGATCATCAGACTCACATGTGGATTGGAATTGGACACCACTCTTCTATGATCGTTGGAATACCCCTCCTAGAATAGTAGGGTAAACATTTGTACAAGAGAATGGTAGTGGTGCCAATCTCTTATTAGGCCCTAAGAAATGGCATTGAGAAGTCTAAACTCACATGTGCATTCTTCTATGTAGTGGTCACTGTCTCCGCTGTGTAGAGAATGCCAACAGTGGAGAATGGTACTGTTGCCAATCTCATACCATGACCTGCAAACATGCACAAGGAATCCTAAACTCACATGTGCATTCTTCTATGTAGAGATCACTGTCTCCGCTGTGTATAGATCATATGGAATTGTGTCAATCTCTGAGTTCATCAAACTCACATGTGGATTGGAATCGGACACCACTCTCCTATGATCACTGGAATACCCCTCCTAGTATAGTAGGGTAAACATTTGTACAAGTGAAGAATGGAAATGGTGCCAATCTCTTATTAGGCCCTAAGAAATGGCATTGAGAAGCCTAAACTCACATGTGCAGAGATCATATGGAATTGTGCCAATCTCTATGGAGAATGCCACCAGTGGAGAATGGCAGTTGTGCCAATCTCATACCATGACCTGAAAACATGCACAAGGAATCCTAAACTCACATGTGCATTGGCACTTTTGCCATTCTCCGCTAGTGGTAATGTGCATTCTTCTATGTAGTGATCACTGTCTCCACTGTGTAGAGATCATATGGATTTGTGCCAATCTCTGTGGAGAATGCCACCAGTGCAGAATGGCAGTGATGCCAATCTCATACCATGACCTGAAAACATGCACAAGGAATCCTAAACTCACATGTGCATTGGCACTTTTGCCATTATCCTACTGCCATTCTCCGCTAGTGGTAATGTGCATGCTTCAATGTAGTGGAATGTCAATCTATAGGTTTAGTTTGTCTAGATTACCACCAGCGGCGGAGAATGGCAGTGATGCCAATCTCATGCTTGCAACTACAATATGACACTGAGATCATCAAACTCACATGTGGAATGGAATATGACACCACTCTCCTATGATCACTGGAATACCCCTCCTAGAATAGCAAGTTAAACATTTGTACAAGTGGAGAATGGCAGTGGTGCCAGTCTCTTATTAGGCCCTAAGAAATGGCATTGAGAAGCGTAAATTCACATGTGCAGAGATCACATGGAATTGTGTCAATCTATGTGGAGAATGGCACCAGTGGAGAATGGCAGTGGTGCCAATCTCACATAGATTGACACAATTCCATGTGATCTCTGCACATGTGAATTTACGCTTCTCAATGCCATTTCTTCCAGTGGTGCCAATCTCACATGTGCATTGGCACTTTTGCCATTATCCTACTGCCATTCTCCGCTAGTGGTAATGTGCATTCTTCTATGTAGTGGAATGTCAATCTATAGGTTTAGTTTGTCTAGACAACCACTAGTGGAAAATGGCAGTGATGCCACACTCATGGTGGCACCTACATAATGACACTGAGATCATCAGACTCACATGTGGGTTGGAATCGGACACCACTCTCCTATGATGATTGGAATACCCCTCCTAGAATAGTAGGGTAAACATTTGTGCAAGTGGAGAATGGCAGTGGTGCCTATCTCTTATTAGGGCCTAAGAAATGGCATTGAGAAGCCTAAAATCACATGTGCATCCTTCTATGTAGTCATCACTGTCTCCGCTGTGTAGAGATCATATGGAATTGTGTCAATCTCTTTGGAGAATGCCACCAGTTGAGAATGGCAGTGGTGCCAATCTCATACCATGACCTGAAAACATGCACAAGGAATCCTAAACTCACATGTGCATTGGCACTTTTGCCATTATCCTACTGCAGCCAATAAAATTAGTGGAATGTCAATGTATAGGTTTAGTCTGTCTAGACTACTACTAGCGGAGAATGGCAGTGGTGCCAATCTCATGCTTGCAACTACATGATGACACTGAGATCATCAAACTCACATGTGGAATGGAATAGGACACCACTCTCCTATGATCACTGGAATACACCTCCTAGAATAGTAGGCTAAACATTTGTACAAGTGGAGAATGGCAGTGGTGCCAATCTCTTATTAGGCCCTAAGAAATGGCATTGAGAAGCCTAAACTCACATGTGCAGAGATCATATGGAATTGTGTCAATCTCTGTGGAGAATGCCACCAGTGGAGAATTGCAGTGGTGCCAATCATATACCATGACCTGAGAACATGCACAAGGAATCCTAAACTCACATGTGCATTCTTTTATGGAGTGATCACTATCTCCACTGTGTAGAGATCATATGGAATTGTGTCAATCTCTGAGATCATCAGACTCACATGTGGAATGGAATAGGACACCACTCTCCTATGATCACTGGAATACCCCTCCTAGAATAGTAGGGTGAATATTGTACAAGTGGAGAATGGCAGTGGTGCCAATCTCTTATTAGGCCCTAAGAAATGGCATTGAGAAGCCTAAACTCACATGTGCATTCTTCTACGTAGTGATCACTGTCTCCGCTGTCCAGAGATCATATGGAATTGTGTCAATCTTTGTGGAGAATGGCAGTGGTGCCAATCTCATACCATGACCTGAAAACATGCACAAGGAATCCTAAACTCACATATGCATTCTTCTATGTAGTGATCACTATCTCCGCTGTGTAGAGACCATATGGAATTGTGTCAATCTCTGAGATCATCAGACTCACATGTGGATTCTTCTACAAGTGGAGTCTGTGTAGACTACTACTAGCGAAGAATGGCAGTGGTGCCAATCTCACATGTGCATTCTTCTATGTAGTGATCACTGTCTCCGCTGTGTAGAGTTCATATGGAATTATGTCAATCTCTGAGATCATCAGACTCACATGTGCATTTCTCTACAAGTGGAGTCTGTCTAGACTACTACTAGCAGAGAATGGCAGTGGTGTCAATCTCATGCTTGCAACTACATGATGACATTGAGATCAATAAACTCACACTACAGCCAATAACTAATCCTACTATAGCCAATAAATATAGCTGAATGTCAACCTACAGGTTTAGTTTGTCTAGATTACCACTAGTGGAGAATGGCAGTGATGCCAATCTCATGCTAGCAAATACATAATGACACTGAGACCATCAAACTCACATGTGCATTCTTCTATGTAGTGATCACTGTCTCCGCTATATAGATATCATGTGGAATTGTGTCAATCTCTATGGAGAATGCCACCAGTGGAGAATGGTAGCATACCAAGACCTTAAAAATGGCACAAGGAATCCTAAACTCACATGTGCATTGGCACTTTTGCAATTATACTACTACGACCAATAAAATTTGTGGAATGTCAATATACAAGTTTAGTTTATCTAGACTGCCACCAGTGGAGAATGGAACTGATGCCAATCTCATGCAGATAACTACATAATGACACTGAGATCCTCAAACTCACATGTGGATTGGAATCGGGCACCATTATCCTATGATCCTTGGAATACCCCTCTCAGAATATTAGGGTAAACATTTGTACAAGTGGAGAATGGCAGTGGTGCCAATCTCTTATTGGGCCCTAGACAATGGCATTGTGAAGCCTAAACTTAGAATAGTAGGGTAAACATTTGTACAAGTGGAGAATGGCAGTGGTGCCAATCTCTTATTAGGCCCTAAGAAATGGCATTGGGAAGCCTAAACTCACATGTGCATTGGCACAAGGAATCCTAAACTCACATGTGCATTGGCACTTTTGCCATTATCCCACTGCCATTCTTCGCTAGTGGTAATGTGCATTCTTCTATGTAGTGATCACTGTCTCCGCTGTGTAGAGATCATATAGAATTGTTTCAATCTCTGTGGAGAATGCCACCAGTGGAGAATGGCAGCGGTGCCAATCTCATACCATAACCTGAAAACATGCACAAGAAATCCTAAACTCACATGTGCGTTGGCACTTTTGCCATTATCCTACTCCGGCCAATAAAATTAGTGGAATGTCAATCTATAGGTTTAGTTTGGCTAGATATTCACTAGCGGAGAATGGCAGTGATGCCAAACTCATGCTGGCCCTAAGAAATGGCATTGAGAAGCCTAAACTCACATGTGCATTCTTCTATGTAGTGATCACTGTCTCCGCTCACATGTGGATTGGAATCAGACACCACTCTCCTATGATCATTGGAATACCCCTCCTAGAATAGTAGGGTAAACATCTGTACAAGTGGAGAATGGCAGTGGTGCCAATCTCTTATTAGGCCTTAAGAAATGGCATTGAGAAGCCTGTGTCAATCTTTGTGGAGAATGCCACCAGTGGAGAATGGTAATGGTGCCAATCTCATACCATGACCTGAAAACATGCACAAGGAATGCTAAACTCACATGTGCATTCTTCTATGTAGTGTTCACTGTCTCGCTGTGTAGAGATCATATGGAATTGTGTCAATCTATGTGGAGATTGATATTGTGTATATTTGCTTGCTGTGTTGGTGTAGTTTTTCATAATGCATATATAAGTTGCTTCGCCTTGGTTATTTTGTTAATAGAAGTTGCATTGTGGTTGTAATATTTCCTACTACAGTTATGATTTTCTATTATACATTTCATTGTGTCCTTGGTTCTTTTGTTAACAGAACATTGCAAGAATGGCTAGCAAGGGAAAGAGATAGGTTCGAGAGGTGTCAGTTTATGATGGAGTTAGTTCTGGAAGAGGATGGTTTTTGGATATATACAATAACGAACTCCAAAAACTTCATAAAGTGCATTGTTTTGTGAACATCCAAGGAAAAACTTTTGAAGATGTTGGAAGGGTTCAAGAGATGGAGGATACCGAGAAAGACAACGTTCCTTGTGTCAAAATTCATACATTGGGAGGCAATGTGTATCAATTGGATCCTACTTGTTTTGATCATGCAAGGATGAATGCTACTAGGGAGGACACGATGATATCTAGGGGTTGGATTAATGAGCCAGAAAATTATACCAACCAACAGATATTAGAAAGCTTTGATTTGGTAACAAAAGGGATAAAACAAGATATAAAAAAGAGTAGAAAAGTTTCGAAAAGAACCAAGAAAAGTGATGTTGTTGGATCAAGCTCTCAAGTGTCTCATAACACATTGAAAGAGAAGGCTAGAGAGACCGGTGAGGAGGAAACAATAGGTGAGAAGGAAATAAGGTTAGATGGAAAAACAAGCATTGGGGATAATTAAACTGGATGCTAAAGACAAAGAGACAACTTTAGGAGGAAAACAGGGAGGTACGGGAATAGTCACTGATGGAACTGGAAGTGGAGGTGATGCAATAGGGAGTGGTGAGACACATATAATAGGACATGGTGAGAAATCATCTGAAGCAACTATCATCCTGTATAAGAAAATCCAGCCAGATGTTGACTTTAAGGCACTACAAAAGAAATTGGAAAGGAAGGACACAAGTATGATAGGCTTGATGGAGTACGTAGAGTACTTCACATTTGGTTTGGACTTTGAGGTGTTGATCCCAGTGATGAATTGCTTTAGAGCACGAAGCCAATATGTGTACAAGACGTTGACCCTCAGCTATGTCAGTGACTTGGTCAAGAGTTTTGCAATGAATGCACAACCTCCTGCAACATGTGCATATCTTATGCCTTACCACATAGGCACAAATACTCCGATGTGCAAGGAAGAGATAAAGGTGGAAAAGTTAAAGGAGTATAATTATTGGATTCTCACAGGGCAGCATTCAATTTATGCTGCAAGGATATTTATAACTAAAGCACATGGAGAAGCCTTCAATCAACGAAAAGGTTTCTATACACGGAGGAAGGAGAGAATTGTTGTCAATGCTCCAGTTGAAGCAAGTTGTAAGATATCATCAATGGCCAACATGGAGGCACAGACCGTTTTGAAAAATCAACCATATATCGATATCTTACAACACCTAAGGGCACAGTGGATTGCATTCAGACGACCAAAGAAACCAGCCCAAGGCCTTATTAAAGGGCATAAAGATCGACAAAGTTGGGATGTAAGTAATAAACTTTGTTTTGTATGCATTTTTTATTTCAAGAATGTTTATGGCTTTGTAAAAGAAATGATAGTAGTGTCAATTCCCTGATCTGAGAATGGCACTAGTGCCATTCTTCTAGTTACCAAGTCATGCTTTTGACATGTTAATGGGAGAATCGCACTAGTGTCATTATTATCTCTATTACATGATTTGGATTAGAAGAATGTCTAAGACGATTCTGATTTTTTTATATAGAATTTTGTAGGAGTTGCAAGCGTATCGATGGGCGCAAACTTTGCTACCAAGGACACACACATGGTCACATATGATGATGACATCTACAAACAATGGATTAGGATTTTGACATTGGTGAAGCAGGGTGATCTTGAGGGTCGAAATCCCACAATAACATATATGAGGTGTCTGCTAGGATTGGAAGACGAAGATGTACATGCACTTCAAGCAGAGATTGAGTCTAAAGAAATAGTCTTGGTCAAGTCAAGCAAAGACAAGGACTCCATTGAAATGTCTCAACGGGCAATGGAGATTAAGCATGATAGAGCCCTGAAAGAAGCGCTCATCAAGGAGTTCAACTCACATCACCCTTCGCCCCAACATCAAACATGGGATGCCCTTGCAACTTACTTCAAAATTGATTCAATTTTTTATCAGAGCTTCAAGGGTTCATGTGAGTCATGGGTCAAAGAGAAGCTGCAAGTTGGCAAGTCCACACCTGATTTCCCAAAAGCCACATCAATCTATGTTGATTGGGTGATTAGTTCAATAGAGGGTAACAAGTCTACATCGCAGTCTTGTTTTCCTTGGACAATTATTCAAGTGAATGTGGAGATGGAGGGGGAGAGCTTTCTAACACGTCACTCCAAGGGACAACTTCCAATCAGCTTGTGTGTGCTTGACACCTCAGAGGGATCTGCCAAAGGCATGTGTTGGGATAAGGCTTCCTTCAAGAAGTTGCTCTGTGGCTTGATGGAGACCGTTGCCACTCGGTCACAATATGTATTGCTATCATTTATGACAATGACAGAGATGGTAAATCTCAAGGAAGCAATGATAGAGGCTCGATTTTGGCATAGAAGGTTTGTGGGTGTTATCCATGAATCAGATAGTGCACAAAAGGGTTTGTCTGAGACCTTCTGTTTTTTGTCATTTGTCAGCTCACATGATGGGTTTGATGGATTTGAGCACATGTTAGAAATCACAAGGCCATACACAATAATTGAGGACAATATTCTTTATTCTAATGAGGGTGATGAGTATGGAAAAGAGGCGGTTGTGAAGCATGGCATCTTCAAGGAGTGCATCAGGTGCTATTGTAGTAGGGAACATGAAGTTGTTGTTGACGTCTTTACTAATGGATGTGTGGCATTACAAGCATTATCAAGCAAAAGAAAAGTGATCTCGCTGGTGAAGACATCCCAATAGGCAACAGAGGTCGAGGCTATGTGTGTGGCACATGCATCAAATAATCCCCATATTAAGATTTGGTCTAGCATTGAGAGGCCTCTTGAGACACATAGAGCTGATTCACCTATCGATGAAGGAATTAAAGAGGGTGAGCATCACATTGAAGACTTGCGACCTTTAACTGAAGCAGATCTTGAAGCTATCCCAAAGATTACATTGGAAGATTTGGAGCAAGGTCTTTAGCTCCTCATTTATGCCTTGTGTATTCAGTTTCAAAATAATATGACTTTTATGGATTTTCTCGATTGCACATACTCTCATCATATTAAAGAATGCCACCAGTTGAGAATGGCAGTGGTGCCAATCTCATACCATGACCTGAAAACATGCACAAGGAATCCTAAACTCACATGTGCATTGGCACTTTTGCTATTATCCTATTGCAGCCAATAAAATTAGTGGAATGTCAATCTATAGGTTCAGTCTGTCTAGACTACTACTAGCGGAGAATGGTAGCAGTGCCAATCTCATGCTTGCAACTACATGATGACACTGAGATAATCAAACTCACATGTGGAATGGAATAGGACACCACTCTCCTATGATCACTGGAATACCCCTCCTAGAATAGTAGGCTAAAAATTTGTACAAGTGGAGAATGGCAGTGGTGCCAATCTCTTATTAGGCCCTAAGAAATGGCATTGAGAAGCCTAAACTCACATGTGCAGAGATCATATGGAATTGTGTCAATCTCTGTGGAGAATGCCACCAGTGGAGAATGGCAGTGGTGCCAATCTCATACCATGACCTGAAAACATGCACAAGGAATCCTAAACTCACATGTGCATTCTTCTATGGAGTGATCATTGTCTCTGCTGTGTAGAGATCATATGGAATTGTGTCAATCTCTGAGATCATCAGACTCACATGTGGAATGGAATAGGACACCACTCTCCTATGATCACTGGAATACCGCTCCTAGAATAGTAGGGTGAACATTTGTAGGAATCCTAAACTCACATGTGCATTCTTCTATGGAGTGATGACTGTCTCCGCTGTGTAGAGATCAAATGGAATTGTGTCAATCTCTGAGATCATCATCACTCACATGTGGAATGGAATAGGACACCACTCTCCTATGATCACTGGAATGCCCCTCCTAGAATAGTAGGGTAAACATTTGTACAAGTAGAGAATGGCAGTGGTGCCAATATCTTGTTAGGCCCTAAGAAATGGCATTAAGAAGCCTAAACTCACATGTACATTCTTCTATGTAGTGATCACTGTCTCCGCTGTGCAGAGATGATATGGAATTGTGTCAATGTCTATGGAGAATGCCACCAGTGGAGAATGGGAGTGGTGCCAATCTCATACCATGACCTGAAAACATGCACAAGGAATCCTATACTCACATGTGCATTCTTCTATGGAGTGATCACTGTCTCTGCTGTGTAGAGATCATATGGAATTGTGTTAATCTCTGAGATCATCATCACTCACGTGTGGATTGGAATAGGACACCACTCTCCTATGATCACTAGAATACCCCTTTTAGAATAGTAGGGTAGACATTTGTATAAGTGGAGAATGGCAGTGGTGTGAATCTCTTGTTAGGCCCTAATAAATGGCATTGAGAAGCCTAAACTCACATGTGCATTCTTCTATGTAGTGATCACTGTCTCTGCTATGTAGAGATCATATGGAATTGTGTCAATCTCTATGGAGAATGCCACCAGTGGAGAATGGCAGTGGTGCCAATCTCATTCCATGACCTGAAAACATGCACAAGGAATCCTAAACTCACATGTGCATTCTTCTATGGAGTGATGGCTATCTCCGCTGTGTAGAGATCAAATGGAATTGTGTCAATCTCTGAGATCATCATCACTCACATGTGGATTGGAATCGGACACCACTCTCCTATGATCACTGGAATACCCCTCCTAGAATAGTAGGGTAGACATTTGTACAAGTGGAGAATGGTAGTGGTTCCAATCTCTTATTAGGCCCTAATAAATGGCATTGAGAAGCCTAAACTCACATGTGCATTCTTCTATGTAGTGATCACTATCTCCGCTGTGTAGAGATCATATGGGATTGTGTCAATCTCTTATTAGGCCTTGGAATGTCAATCTATAGGTTTATTTTGTCTAGACAACCACTAGTGGAGAATGGCAGTGATGTCAAACACATGGTGGCACGTACATAATGATACTAAGATCATCAGACTCACATGTGGATTGGAATTGGACACCACTCTTCTATGATCATTGGAATACCCCTCCTAGAATAGTAGGGTAAACATTTGTACAAGAGAATGGTAGTGGTGCCAATCTCTTATTAGGCCCTAAGAAATGGCATTGAGAAGCCTAAACTCACATGTGCATTCTTCTATGTAGTGGTCACTGTCTCCGCTGTGTAGAGATCATATGGAATTGTGTTAATCTCTGTGGAGAATGCCAATAGTGGAGAATGGTACTGGTGCCAATCTCATACCATGACCTGTAAACATGCACAAGGAACCCTAAACTCACATGTGCATTCTTCTATGTAGAGATCACTGTCTCTGCTGTGTAGAGATCATATGGAATTGTGTCAATCTCTGAGTTCATCAAACTCACATGTGGATTGGAATCTGACACCACTCTCCTATGATCACTGGAATACCCCTCCTAGTATAGTAGGGTAAACATTTGTACAAGTGAAGAATGGCAGTGGTGCGAATCTCTTATTAGGCCCTAAGAAATGGCATTGAGAAGCCTAAACTCACATGTGCAGAGATCATATGGAATTGTGCCAATCTTTGTGGAGAATGCCACCAGTGGAGAATGGCAGTGGTGCCAATCTCATACCATGACCTAAAAACATGCACAAGGAATCCTAAACTCACATGTGCATTCTTGTATGGTGTGATCATTGTCTCCACTATGTAGAGATCATATGGAATTGTGTCAATATCTGAGATCATCAGACTCACATGTGGAATGGAATAGGACACCACTCTCCTATGATCACTGGAATACCCCTCCTAGAATAGTAGGGTGAACATTTGTAGGAATCCAAAACTCACATGTGCATTCTTCTATGGAGTGATGACTGTCTCCGCTGTGTAGAGATCAAATGGAATTGTGTCAATCTCTGAGATCATCATCACTCACATGTGGAATGGAATAGGACACCACTCTCCTATGGTCACTGGAATGCCCCTCCTAGAATAGTAGGGTAAACATTTATACAAGTAGAGAATGGTAGTGGTGCCAATCTCTTGTTAGGCCCTAAGAAATGGCATTGAGAAGCCTAAACTCACATGTGCATTCTTCTATGTAGTGATCACTGTCTCCGCTGTGCAGAGATCATATGGAATTGTGTCAATGTCTATGGAGAATGCCACCAGTGGAGAATGGCAGTGGTGCCAATCTCATACCATGACCTGAAAACATGCACAAGGAATCCTATACTCACATGTGCATTCTTCTATGGAGTGATCACTGTCTCCGTTGTGTAGAGATCATATGGAATTGTGTCAATCTCTGAGATCATCATCACTCACATGTGGATTGGAATCGGGAACCACTCTCCTATGATTACTAGAATACCCCTCCTAGAATAGTAGGGTAGACATTTGTACAAGTGGAGAATGGCAGTGGTGCCAATCTCTTGTTAGGCCCTAATAAATGGCATTGAGAAGCCTAAACTCACATGTGCATTCTTCTATGTAGTGATCACTGTCTCTGCTGTGTAGAGATCATATGGAATTGTGTCAATCTCTATGGAGAATGCCACCAGTGCACCAATTCCCATGTAGCATTTGCTTCGAAGGCATCCATTTCTTCATCCATGGTTTTCTCCCATTTTTCATTTCCCATGGCTTGCTCAAAAGAAGTGGGTTCTGGTTCTTGTATCACTTTGACCATATAGGCATAGTGAATGGCTATAAATCCATCATATTTCAGCCTATCCATAGGATATCTAGCTCTGGTAGACCTACGCAAAATAGGCTCACTTCCAGGTGCTCTCAAAACATCCTTGGTCTTTCTTACTCCAGGTGTAACAATAGAAGGAATACCCAACTCATCATCAATGCTCTATTCTGAGCCACTGGATTCACCATCCACATAAGAGTGACCTGCATTCACATCAAACATGGGCTGATCTACCTTCTCTTTTCCTTTTCGTGATACCGGCATACCACTATCTACATTGCTCTGTGGAGATTCTCCTGATCTCAATCTGCCTGTCCATGGCGAAGTATGTGAACCACTACTAGAGGACAGTGCAGGTCCACTAATATTTTGTGATTGCTGCTTTGAATTCTATGTAGCATTACCATTTTGTGCATCTACATCAATCATCACATTTACTGGTTTATACCAGCTGCTCATCTCATCAAAAACAACATCTCTGCTCACTATAAACTTACGAGTAGAAGGGTTATAGCATCTATACCCTTCTACTTAGAGAATAACCAATAAAGATGCACTTCTCAGCTTTTGGATCCAACTTGGACCTCAACTCATCTGGCACGTGAATATAGGCAATGCAACACAAGGAATGCTAAACCCACATGTGCATTCTTCTATGTAGTGTTCACTGTCTCCACTGTGTAGAGATCATATGGAATTGTGTCAATCTATGTGGAGAATGCCACCGGTGGAGAATGGCAGTGGTGCCAATCTCATACCATAAGCTAAAAACATGCATAAGGAATCCTAAACTCAAATGTGCATTCTTTTATGTAGTGATCACTGTCTCCGCTATGTAGAGATCATAAGGAATTGTGTCTATCTCTGTGTAGAATGCCATCAGTGGAGAATGGTAGTGGTGCCATGTGATGAATCGAACTTCTGCCATTCTCCTTAACATCATGGAGGATGGCACTAGTGGCATTATCCTTAAACTCTCACGGAGGATGGCACTTGTGCCATTCTGAACAAACTCACAATCCATGTGTTCAATGGCATTTGTGTAGCAACACCTTCAGCCCAATAATAATCTGGTAGGTCTTTTTCATTTAGCATGGCCTGAGACACCTCTCCAATATGCCTATTTTTCCTTTCTGCAAGTCCATTTTGTTGTGGGGTATGACTGTATGAATATTGCTTCTTTATGCCATGCTCCTGCAGGAACCTTGCAAACTCATTTGAGAGGTACTCTCCCCCTCCATCTGACCTTAGGCATTTTATTTGCAAGCCTGTTTCTTTTTCAACCATAGCTTTAAAAGCTTTGAAGTGCCCAAACACTTCACTTTTCTTTTTCATAAAATACACCCAAACTTTTCTGCTATAGTCATCAATAAATGTGACAAAATAATCACAGCCTCCAATAGATGCAGCTTTAGTAGTCCACACGTTAGAGTGGATTAATTCCAATGGCTTCTTACTCTCTTGAACATGCCTAGGAAATGGTTTCCTTACCTGTTTTCCAAATTGACAAGCTTCACAAACCTTATGCATTTCTGCAACTTTGAATTTAGGCAATCCTACAACAATGTTTTGGGCCTGCATCGATTTAAGTCACTAAACATTAACATGACTAATGCGTTTATGCCAGATATCAATATCTGCAACTACACCGGTCCCATGTGCAAACATTGTTGCACTCAATTCAGGCATGTCCACATCCAATGTAAACATCCTGCCCTTCTTCTTTCCTTTTGCTATCAAGCAATCGTTATTTTTCATATCCTCAACAAAGCATCCATGGAGGATTAAATCTGACCTGCAAGCCTTGCTCAACCATTTGACCAACAGAAACTAGGTTCTTGCTAATATTCGGGACATGAAATAGATCAGACAAGTATTTCTTTTTCCCATCCTACATAGACAAAGGAATTTTACCAATCTACATAATACGATGTGCAGTATCATCACCAGTCTCCACAAATCCTGGTTTTTCCATTTTCCTTACATCCTGCATCCATTCTGCATGACCTGTCATGTGGTTTGACGCACCTGAGTTAACATACCACACATCATTTCGTTCTTCTACACTTGTCATAGAATTGGTCATGTGCTGCACCATAAATAGATGCTCATTTCTGTCATCACCCTATCTACTAGAAGATGCATAATTGCCTTGCTGCAATTTTCCATTCATAATGTCATTCTACTTTTTGTAGCAGTCTTTAGCCATATGACCCATTTTACCATAGTAGTAGCATTCAACATTGCTGTTTGCATTTTGGCCTCTCTGCCATCCACCACGGCCTCTTTGGCTCCCCCTACCTCTAGAGTTACCACGTCCTCCTCCATAGGACTGGTTTTCTTGAGTTTGCTACATATTCTGATTTCTACCATGGCCTCCGGATCGGCCTCCTCTACCTCTGCCTCTACCACTTCCAGCATTTGAGTAGAAGACAGTTTCTTTTGAAGTTCCTCTTGAAGAAGATGCACCACCATTTCTCTGCTCTTCAGAAATTAGAAGAGCAAACAACTCCTCAAAATCAGGAAATTTTTCACGGACTGCAATGGATGTCCGGAACTGTGCATAATCCTTTCCTAGACCATTCAAGGTCACAGAAACTAGATCATCATCTTCCACTGGCGACCCAATGGACCTCCTATTTTCACCTAGGACTTCCACATGTGACATATGGACCAATTGTAACCCAGACCTAGCAAGAACATCATTTTGTAGACCAGCAGAGGAATAGGAATTGTATAGCTATTCAAGACCTGATGTAAGTCTAATAATCACTTGTATAGCTATTCGAGACCTGATGTAAGTCTAATAATCACTTGGAAGCCTGATAATCACTGGAGATCTTTCTTGGTGAGCAGTTGTCATCCAGTTGACAACAACGTTGCTTGAAGTTCTTTGAGATCGTTGATTGCAACAATAGGTTCTTATGGAGCTACTTCATTTTTAGGAGCAGGTTCTTGTGGAACTACTGTTGGTAGATTTCTTATTGTCAGTGTTGCACCATTGAACATTGCGATCTCCCACATGTACCACTTCTATGATACTCATCGTAATAAAGTAATATATGTTCTATGTATAAAATGTGAGTAGGATCACAATGTCTCAGAGATCTTTTACTTTTGTTGAGCCCAAGTTTCAACTGAGAAAGTTGTCAGGGATGAAGATAATTCATTGTTCACATTGGAAGTTTCTTGTGGGACTTCCGTTTTGTTGGGAATTACTTGTGTGTCCGAATCTTGCGTAGCTTCCCTGATGATAGATGCCAAATTTCATAGTAAAGAAGGTTCTTGTGTGGATCCCAATATGGATTCAACTTTTGTCTTTGTAGGTTCTTGTATTACTATCTCTTTTTTCAAGATAGGTTCTTGTGCTACTCCCAATTGCCTTGAAGATAATGCAATAGATTGACATCCCTTTTGATAGACTTGCAATCGAGCAAGTTTTTGTCTACCTTTTTGAGACAGATTCTTGTGTAACTACTTGAGAGGAGGTAGATGAATTACTTTGTGTATGATCCTCCTGCATTGGTGCTTTTCCCTTGTCCTTGGAAGTAGGTTCTCAGCTGTTCTCTTCACATCTTGCAAAGTAGGTTCATGTGTGACTACTATTGGTGCATCTGACCTAGTTGATGCTTTTGTATCGATAGATTTGGGGCTCTGCTCCTGCTTTTGCACCAGAGATGGTGTACATTTAGGCTTAGGGAAAGCATAGATGGGCTGTTGATTACTCTGGTGAGGCTTAGGTACCCATATATAAGAGTTGCCAAGGTAATATCTCTGGGCCTCGAGTAGTCTTGTGGGAAGCCATCAGTAATGTACCTTCCTTGTTGGATGGCTTCTTCTTCTTCTTTGATGTTGAGGTATGTTGTTCACATGAGGGGGTAGCTGGTGACGATGAGGCTTGATGTTTAGAGGAGGGGGTGGCTTCATCTGTTGAGATCTCTTTGGAATCCAAAAATATGATTCACCCTCAAAATATCATTGAGCCTTCAATAGATCCTTTCGGACCCATATTTGCTTGGTTGCCTTTTGTCTTCGTCTTCTTCCTTGGTGGCATCCTTGTCGAGGTGGGGAGGTGGAATTATTTGCTAATGTTGATCCTTGGCTAGCAATTGGTGCATCTTAAAGGGACGATTCATCACCAAATAACCCTTTGTAAGTGTCTTGGATCCAGCTTTTACCAAGAATGGTAGCTTTCATTAAGGTGCCTGCAAGAGCTACAAAAAACTTGCAAGGCACAATGTAATTGTCCAAGGAAACATTCAGCATTAAAGAACCAATAACATGAATAGAGGTACCCTCTATCGATTGAATTTTAGAATCACATACTTGAAGGCGTACCTAGCTGAGATGCTTTAATGTCTCCCAGGAGAGGAGGTTGTGGTCTACCCTGGCTTGTATTCGGCATGTTGCACCTGCTGATGTCAGCTCTACCCAAAGTTGAGATGGAGTCATATCAATGAAATTGTCAATTCCTAATTCAATTTGATTAGGTAGTACCGCTCTTATGGTGTAAAAAGGTGTAATGGACATAATTTGTTCATCATCAAGGTACATCGTCTAAGTGCCCTTAGTAATTGGTGGATCTATTGCTGCCAGTGTATGCATCCAATCATGTGCATCTTCTAGTTTTGGTAAAGGGGCATACCGTGGTTCATCAATACTCCTCTCACTATCCTCTTTCTCATATTTCCTAACTAGCTTTACCGGCACAAACCTATCGGTGGTATCCCATTCAGCCTGCAAATAGATTTGTAGACATAGTGTGAGCCTTTCATGTTCGGAGATCAACCCTCATGACTTGCTCATCTTTCCTTCGATAAATGTTATTGGAGCCCCAATCATGGATCAATCCTACCATACGCAAGAAAGGTCTTCCTAGAATAGCCTCATACCTAGGGTTGTTTTGGAAATCCATTACAACAAGGCACACCCGATATGTGAGACCACAGGTTTTGATTTTAATTTCCTTGAGTACTCCTATGGGATGAGCCATGCCTCCATCAACTAATTTAACTACCAAGGAAGTACTCTCTCAGGCTTCCCCACTTTTCCCAACATTGTTTCATGATGATGCTAACACGTGCTCCTCCTTCTAAGATTTTGGGCTGGGGTGTCACTATTTGCCCACTCATCCAATCCGAGAGGTCTCTCCATAGAGTAGGATTGCCTCGTAATAGTGTTGCGATGGTCATCTTGATCTCACTTGGATAGGAATGAGGCTAACCCTGCGATGTCTTGAGGCCAATGATAGACTCCATGTCTATTGATTTAGACTCTTCTAAGCCATAAAAGGACATGCTGTCATCCTCCTTTAGTTGTTGCAAGGTGGGGTCTTATTCAAACATCCGTTGCATTAGGATGGATCGCTCTATTGAAGGGCATGATGCACCTTCTTCCTCTACCCTTTCAAATATTTGCAAGGCTTTTGAGGCTCGAGCATTTATATCATACCTAGGATAAATTGTATCAGTACTCTTGCTTGGCTTGAGACTCTATTAACATTCCTCTTGGCACTTGTGTACCAGTTTATGTGCCTCGCTGAGACCTTGTTTCCCCACCCATGGGTTGGAATATTCACCATGGCCCTTAGGTGTTGTGGCTTGGCCATGGGTTGAAGCTATTATTGGTGCCTCATTTTCCTCATGCGAGTGGTTATGTTCGTACCATTTGAGAGAGTATCATCTGAGGAAGATGATGTTGGTAGGGAGGCAGTATCTTCATCCGACCCATCTTGGATATGATGACTTGGTTTTTTCCCTTCCCAATCTTCATTGCACCCTTGGTGCTTACTCGTGATGATTCAATTGCATCTCAAGGCTGTGATGTGCTAGCTTTATCCCTTTTGGCTTGTTTGCGAAGCTCTTTATTAAGGGATTGAGCTTGCAACCTCATGATTACATTCAAGGGTATTGATGACACTTGGCCTCTGTCAATGCTTAACAAGTTAAGGCTTGTGGAATTAGATGGCCTTCTCATTGAGCAATCCTTAAAAAGATGGTCCACATGACACCTAGTGCACAATGGCAATGACGTATTAGATGCTGGTGCACATGTGATTGGCTGCTTAGATTGCCCCTTATATGGACACTCATTGGCAAGGTGTGACCCTTGACACATATGGCATTGAATGGGTTGTGCCTTGGTCAAGTTGTTCCTATCTCCCATTTTTTGAGGAATCAGTGCCGTCTAGTAGACCGGAATATGTTGGTCACCTTGTATAGTGTAGTGACTTATAATGTTGGACCGATTTGCATTGTCACCATTTTGGGGATGGTTGTGTCCACCACTATAGGTAGGTTTGGGGTCTCCCCAATCACTAGGTGGCTCTTCCACCAATACTTGATTCAAGGGAGTAATTCGTGGTAGTGGTGGTTGAGGTCCCAATACTAGCAGGGGTAATGGAATATTTTGAGCCCTAAATTGCCCTTGATTGGTTGATGTGGCTCCTTGTATTGCCAATTGTGCATGATTGGGTGGTGCAAGCAATGGTAGATGCGGCCTTTGTTGATACATGGGTTGAGGAATCACCCTAGGATAATGACATTGGGATGTGTCATGATTTCCCCAACGAGCACAATGGGCACAGTAGAGTGTTGGCCTGGCTCTAAGACGAGGGCATTGCTGAGTGGGATGGTGCACACTCCAGACCATATGTTATCTTTTTATGGAAAGAGATGGGGGTTTCTAGTAGCATCTTTTGGTGCTTCTATCTTCCACTGTTGGCTCAACTTGTAAAATAGTTATGTGGCCAACTCTTCCATGTTGAGCACCTTGGGCATAATGCTTGCATCCCTAGTTGCTTCTGAGGTTGAAGCCTGTGCTATTTGGGACATATTAGAGGAAGCTAAGGATTTATCTTTTGGGGCATCTCCCTCGTGTTATCCCCTAGGTGTATCACCGTCTTGCTGCATAGCTCAAATGATGTGAGATTCATAGCAAACAAATGATCATGCAACTTAGCATCTTGTAGCTTTATGAGGAACCATGGCAAAAGTTGCACATCACTCATCCTCTCATGGGGTTCACATCACAAGTTTAGATGTTTAATCTTATTGATATAGTCTCTTAAGGATTTAGTGTCCTTTTGCTTCACCTCATAAAGCTGGTTAAGTGGGCTCCACTTGGGACCACTAGAGGCAAACCCCACAATGAAAGATCTATGCAATGTGTCCCAATTTATTTTCTCCTCAAGTTTTAAGGCTCTAAACCATTGTCCAGCCTTGCCATCAAACTCAAGCTAAAAGCATTGACCTTGTCTAGGTCCCTGATATCACCAAAGGTGTCATAGATTTGTTCAAATGTCTCAACATGGGAGACTGGGTCTCCTTCTCCTACAAACTTGGTGATTAGCTTAGAGATTGTGATAGGCTTTCTCCTTGAGGGGTTGTAATCCCTTTCAAGAAACATTGGTGGTGGAGCAGCGGCCCCCTTCCTAGTGCTTGCACTGGGATTCTCATAGCTTCATCTGTAAGATACAGGAGGATGTTGTGGTATGGTGGGCACTATCCCATACATTGGTGGTCTTGATGAAGGGTTCCATGGAGTTGATGACATGAGGTTGGGATGGGAGGATCCAGGCCCACTAGTAGGCATTTGCATTGTGACTTGGGTTAGGTTCGGCCTAACAGGTTGGACTAGAGATGGACTAGAGATCCTCTAGGGAGTGGTATGTTCCCTGTAGGCATAGGCCTATATGGAGCACTTCTTGGGTAGGGAATATTTCTCATGATTTGCTGCCAAGGAGGCATCATTGGGGATACTGAGGTGGAGGGCCTTAATTGTGAGCCTTCAAGGTTACTCCTCTGTCCCCTTTGCTCTAGATTTTGGGACCCTTATGAGAATGTTGGTCCAAATCCCTCCCCATAGGATTGCCTATCATCAAAGAATTGGTATGATGGGGGTTGATTGCCATTAGGTATCTTGGGACTTGGCTCCCTGAGTATGGCTTCTGACATCGGTGGTTGGTCTAGCATTTGAGCCTCTGACATTACCCTAGTCTGCCTAGCAAATGGGTTTAGCCACTCTACTGGGTCTATCAATCTGAACCTTCCCATGATATTTGAAAAGGTTTCCCTTAATGTAGCTACTATTGTAGATGGGGTAGGAGAGTGGAGATCAATGGGGATGGAATCCAGAGCTACTGAGGCTCTAACATTGGAGGGTTCACCCATGTCTCTATCCTGACTCAGGGACTCTCCCAAGATGGATAATTTAGCTGGTGGTGGTTCTTGCAATGAGTGAGAACTGACTTTTGAGTTTACTAACCCTGAGGATGCCAAGGTAGGTATGGAGGTCGACAAGATTTTATTTGAGGCACTATCTTTAGGATCAGGGTGAGCTTGTAGGACTCTTCTTGTTTTCAAGTGCATGTGTTAGTATCTGCAGTTGATGCCCCAATTCTAGGTTAAGTCCGCCTCGATGCAAGGTCAAGGGATGGCAGCATCTTGTGGCAACAACCAACAGGGTAGAGCTATGGCAATGACCGGCGGGGTAGCAAGTCGGTGGGATAGAGTTAAAGCAACAATCGGTGGGATAGCCTTATGGCATCGGGCTCGGGGGGGTCACTATGTATAAGCCCTCTATACCACGTGCGTTCAAGGCCTATTTCTAAAATCCCTTATCTGTAAATTTTTCATTAATAAAATGTACCCCTTTTCTATAGAAATCTGTAAATTTTTCCCAAAACTATTTAAAATAGTCCCTTATGTATATTTATTTCTGTAAATGTTAGGAATAAAAAATATCCTTTTGCTGAACTCATGTGATAGGGTTACATATGATGAGTGACCCCCCCGAGGCATCGGGTCAATGCAAATTTGACCGGTGGGATAGCAAGTCGGTGAGATAGAGTTATGGCAACGACTGGCGGGATAGAGCTATGACAACGACCCATGGGGATAGGGCCAAAGCAACGACTGGCAGGATAGCCTTATGGCACCAGGTCAATGCAAGTTTGATCTACAGGATAGCTGACTGATATTAATTAATTCAGGCGGTGGGTTAGGTACTGACATGTGTTAGGTCAGCGGGATAGAGTTAAGGCAACGGCCGGTGGGATAGCAAGTAGGCGGGATAACGCTAAGGCATAGGGTCAACACAAGTTTGACCGATGGGATATGATTATGGCACTGGGTCAACGCAAGTTTGACCAATGGGATAGCGCTAGGGCGATGGGACAATGCAAGTTTGACCACCAAGATACGGTTATGGCGCCAGTCAGTGGGATAGTGCTATTGCCCTAACCCATGGGGATAGGAACACACAGTTTTTTCAACTAGTTTTTGATGATTTTTGAAGATTTGGAAGTTTCTGTTCGTGTTTTTTTGTGATGGGGGGATTCTAAACTACCTAATCTACCTACTCAATGAAAAACACTTGAAACAAAAACAACTTTTGAAAGACAAAATGCAAGTTTTCATGAAGGGTGAGTTATAGCACACAAAACAACTTCAAAATTTGGCAAGATTCTCATTTTCGGTTGTTTTTTGCTTCATTTGTAAGGTTGTCACAAAAGTGGGCCAAGCGCTTTACAAACTTGGGTTCCTCTATGAACAGATACTTTATGTAATCTATGGGAACCCATCTCTTTGAAGTGCGGTCAAGTGTATAGGCAAAATTTGAGAAATTATCTTGCATGTAAAGGATGAGATCTGAGAAGTCATCCTTGGCTCGCATATATGTGCCTAGGACATTTAAAGTCCTATCAAACACTAAAATAGCTCTTCCTCGTGATCTGCAAATGCAGTTCGTGAGATGAAGTCATGGAACGCAGTTCTAGCTAAATCCATGGAAAATAGCAGTTCATGCAGGGAGTAACTTCTGAGGACGAGAGTTTCTATGGTTCTCTAAATGTGAAAGTGAGAATGTGATGTAAAAAGGGCTCTTACCCCTTAATATATATCAAAACCCTAAAAATTAAAATTAATCATAAAATCCCCAAATTTTTTGAAAAACATTTACCACTATGAACTTAAAGGAGAAAACATTAAAAGAAATAACATTTTAATTTAATTGTCCATCATCTTTTGAAGCAATAATTAGGATTTGACAGACAAAAAATTAAATGTTGCACTAGTCAAACACATTGTTTGCAATCGTCAAAGTTGCAGGAGGAATGAAATTGGCACTATGCATGCACTTCTCCACACGGCAGTTGACCTTAAGTCCTGACATGCCATCCTCCATGACCAATAGGTGTTCTCACACATCCCTTAGAGTCCATTGCGATGTGACATTCACATTCTTGATATCTCCCTCTTCAACATCAATGGACAAACTTACCCCCGTATTGTCTTCATTATTAGAGTCTAGGGGAAGCCACCTGCCATTTGTTTTCTTCCAGCGCCTGTACTGAAAAGCTAAATACAACATTTGGCATGACAAATGGTATCTAATAACCACATTGTCTTTACATGTGTGACATTGAAACACATCACCCTTTTGGTCATCGGACCTAGTCCCCAACTCATCCCAAGTAAATCTTCAAGAGCATTTTCATCTACACGCTTGCAGGACCACATAGTTTTTGTTCTATGCATATGTATATTCTGAAATAAAGAAGCAAAAATGTGCAGAGGCATAAACCAAGATAACCTTGCCCATTTGGATCCAAATGTAAACTTCAAGGCCATGTCCACATCCTTTGCAATCTTGTCCTTGTACGATTGCAATGTCCTCGAGTCCACATTGCTACAATCCATGTCTTGAAGTTGTGGTGGTGCAATGGTTTGTAGATGGCCATAGCTTGATGATGTCGTTGGAGTGATGTATGTTGCATTATACCAATACACATTCTTCATTCGCAAGGAGGCCAACTTCTCCTCGGCATGCATTTGCTTACCTAAATCCTCATGAATCGCAGTGAACTTGCCTATGAATGATTCAACTGGCTCCCACTCCTCAAGGTCCGAAGGGAAAACATCTACCACCATGAATAAGAGCTCTAAGAAACCAAACACAAAATTTCTAAATGGACTCATTACACTTACAGGTGAAAAAGGTACATAGATAGAAAGGCTCATAGTGTGATGGTATCCTAGATTGACTGAATGATATAGGAAGCCACATATCTTTTCCCATGTAAACATGTTGCACTTTTGCGAGCCATCCTTTCTTCCCAAACTTGAACTTCAAGATGCGCCCCTTCCACTCATGCAAGATGTCACCTCTCTTGCTCTTGGGAAGCTTATGTGGACCTTTGGCTGATCCTTTCATCACTATCCAATCATTTAAGCCATAGGTGCAAGGGATCCACTCATCCAATGCATTTCTGGTGTTGTGGAAGACACAAGAGGTCACAGCATAGCGTGGTCTTGTAGCCTTTCTCCTCACCATGCTTGCGGAGGTTGCAATAGCAAGAATGGGACTACTATACAAGGCAATGCAGCTCCAATAGAGGCACAAAAGAGAGAGAAGGAGAGGGACAGAGCAGCAGCAGCAGAGGCATAGGAGAGGGAGAAGGAGAGGGACATAGTAGCAGCAACAGAGGCTCAAGAGAGGGAGAAGGAGAGGGACAAAGCAACAACAACAGAGGCACAGAAGAGGGAGAAGAAGAGGGACAGAGCATCTCCAACAGAGGCATAGGAGAGGGAGAGGGGAGAGAGAGAGAGGGAGAGGACCTGCAGAGATTCAATATATGCCCAGGGAATCACAACCTCCACTGGATTCTATGCCTAAACCATCACAACGGATTCCACACTTGGAAGTAGACAAATTCTATGCACGAAGGAAGAGTCCATATATGCCTAAAGCATCAAAGCCTCAAGAGATAGAGTCTACTTCCAAAGCATCACAACGGAGTCCATAGGAAGCATCAAAATCCACTTCATTATGAAGCTTTATGATGGGGTTTAGCATGTACATGAGTTATTTTTTGAAGTAGAAAAACTTTATTGGCAAGTGATGCACGTAAAAGTGCAAAGTCGCAAAACTTTGTATTTGTGATTTTGTTGCTCATAATGTTATTCTGGTTCATTGTATTCAATGTGAATACATAATGGGCATTCACATGGATACATATTAAATGTGTGACTTGTTTTCCTTCTCTCACAATGTTATTTTGGTTGATTTTATTAAATATGTGAATACATAAGGGGCATTCTCTCATGGATACATAAGGGCATTTATCATGGATACACTTGATGAGAATTTGTGACTCAAAACAATAAGATTACTCAAATCATATTATAGGGTCAAAGTTTATAACATTATAGAGTCATAGGAGCCACACTGCATGAGAATTTGCTACTAAAAAATAAATTATATTAGCAATTATAATATGCTCTACTCAGCCCTACCAAGCTTGTTGCAGAGAATACAAAATAAGATTAACAACTATTACAGGCCACACAGGCCGAGATCACACTAGAATATCTCATCATTAGCATCTCTTCTCTTGTCAACAACCCAATCTTCCACAGACTCCACGTCCGTGTCCTCAACATAATTACAATGAAGGAAGAAATTCAACCAGTCACAGATTGTCTCTTTATAATCTCTTTGGGAGGCCCTTTTTGTTCTTTCATCATCTGCATCAAATCGGCCATACCGAGTGCTTCGATAACATAGGTTGCTTAAGAAGTCCAAGGGATCTTGTCATGCTTTTATAATACATTGTAAAAGTCTTTCACTCTCTGCTATCTTCTGAGTCTTCTCCCTCTCTATTCACCTCTGTGCATCGAATTCCTCTCTCTCCATTCGTATCAGTGGAGAACCTTGTCAGATTCTTGTGTCTCTCCTTTCTCCTTGGTTAGCAATCCATTCTTTGAGATTGTCAATTCCAAACTCCACGTCTCCGATGATGCCAAGGACATCCATGGTAGGTCGAGAGATGATAAATTAAGAGTGATGAACGAAGAATGTGCTTGTAGAACTAGGATGGATGACAGAAGGGAGCCTGATAATTGTATTATTCTTGTCTTCAATCTCGGGGGGGTCACTATGTATAAATCCTCTATATCACGTGCGTTCAAGGCCTATATTTAAAGTCCCTTATCTGTAAAAAATTTCATGAATAAAATGTACCCCTTTTCTATACAAATCTGTAAATTTTTTCCAAAACTATTTTAAATAGTCCCTTATGTATATTTATTTCTGTAAATTTTAGAAATAAAAAAAATCCTTCTGTTGAACTCACGTGATAGGGTTACATATGATGAGTGACCCCCCCGAGTCTTCAATCGCATTATTTCATAGATTTAAACCGATTCAAAATCTATCATCTCATGTGTCTCTTACATTTAAGGTTTTTCATCTTTTACTGCACTCAATGGACAACTCACCTTTCTAAATTTATTAAATCAGTTTTACTTTTTTCAAAGTCTAACTTATTATATATAATAAATATCTCATGATGAGAATCTAATAATTATATCATTTTTGTGTTCCATCACTTTAGTTTATAGATTTCAATGTACTCAAAATCTATCATCTCAGATGTCTCACATTATGGTCTTGCATCTGCAAGTCTAACTTATTATATAAAATAAATATCTCATGATGATGTTCTAATAAATTATATCATTCTTGTGTTCCATCACTTTATTTTATAGATTTCAATGTACCCAAAATCTACCATCTCACATGTCTTGCATTATAGTCTTGCATCTGTTACTTCACACAATCTAGTCATCTCAGCCTCTCCCAATTCTTTATTCTAAATCTTCATCTCACATTATGAGTCTGCAGTTCTATAAATCCCTCTTTAGTCGTTCATCTTCTACATCTCGCCTGCAGCAAACACTTCTTCCACTTTTCTCTCATTACCTTACTCCTCTCCTCAATCTTACTCCTTATATCTTGCCCACAGCCTTACCTCCTCTCCTCAAGCTTACTCCTTCCATCTTGCCTGCAAGTTTATAGCAAAACACTTCTTCCACTTTTCTCTCATTACCTTCCTCCTCTTATTTCCATGGATCTTTTTGAAGTCATGGATTCTGTCAAGCAAGCCATTAGAACCAACAAAGAATGGATTACTAAGAACCAAGGGAAGAGGGAGGAGAGAAAGAGACATCCAGCTCCATTAACCTAGTACGAGAAGGACGAGTTTGCTTGTCTGAAGAGCTTAGAGAAGGAGGAGAGAGGAAAAATAAGTATGGCTACTAGCAAAATAGATAGACTAAATTCATATAGGAGAGAGCTAACAGACTTTCTAAGTGCGATAACTTCACATGTGGCTTGTTATGGAAGATTTCAACCCCAGGAAGTGCAAGCCATTTGGAATAGACAAAGTGTTATACAGACACATTGATGTTAGAGAGCACTTAATCAGAGAAAGAGTGTTACTTGGTGACATCACACTATAGAATTGTGATAGCAAAGACAATGTTGTAGACATCTTTACCAAACCACTTGGCAAAGAGCTTTTCAACAAGCACCGACAAGCTCTTGGTTTGACTCAGAGGAAGGACATTCTTATTAAAGGTCTATGATGAAATGTAATTCTCAGCCCTTCTTCGATTCCCCAAAATCATCATCTTGAGGGAAGCCCTTCTTCATGATGTTGATCTTGAGGGAAGGTGTTGAGAAATTATGCTCAACATCATGTACTAGATATTATGCATAGTGCTAACCCAATAGATGTTGATCTAAATTTTCAACTAAATCTAGTGTACAGTTAGTCATTTGTGGTGTGCTCTCTAGTTGTGCCCTCTCTCCTCATCTCCACTCTTCTCCTCTCCCCTCTTCATATTTTGTCACATATTGTTGTGCAAATACTTTTGCAACAAGTCTGGCTTTGTATCTTTCGATGATTCCATTTAGATTGTACTTCACTTTGTAAACCCATTTGTTTGCTATGGCCTTCTTTCTTGGTTGAAGGTCACATAATCACCAAGTGTCATTTTTGTACAACTCTTCCATATCTTCATTCATAGCAATTTACCATTCTATATTGTCAATTACGTCTTCAAAGTACATTAGCTCTCATCTGTAGCCATGATGGTAGTCATAAGAGAATAATTGGTAGTTTCAACCTGAATTGGTTTTTCTTTCTGAGCATATGTCAATGTGGCTAGTGGTATGCTTTCCCTAGTAAACCCTTCGAGTTGCTTCTCTTCTCAGTCAATTTTTGCTCTTCTTCATCAACCTTTTTTGTAGGTGATTGAGTAATCAATGTGTCTATCTCCTGTGCATTTGATGTCTTCCATTCTAATTCCTCATCAAATATGACATCTGTAGAGTGTTGGAACACTGAAAGGAAAGAGTAGAGTGGACACAAAATCAAAATACTTGCTTATAGAATGAAGAAAAGAGAGGTCCTTAAGTAGGCACCTCGTACAAGCTCATTGACATCACTGATGACCTCAAAGCTCCACAATCATCTCCTCAATCTGCTCCTAGATTCTCTCAATCATCCTATGTGGCTTTTCCACCACCTAACTGTGCTTGTGGGCACCTAACTGTGCCTCTAGCACTCACACATAGAAACATAAGGTGTGCCTGAGGCATACACCTTGAGATATCCCAACAAACCCCCCTCAAGGAAATGCCTCAGGCTATGTCAAGGATACATCTAGTCTCATAGTTTCTCATGCCATCTCATGGTGGTCAAGGATAAATCTATGGCTAGGTTCTCATGCTAGCAAGGGTTCCCTTGGGTGTAAGGTAAACAAAAAGGGATACAAACAGTCCTTCCAATGGTTATCTCCCTTGCATGTACATGCACACAATGTCTGCAGGAGGTACCATGGAACAAAACATACACATGGCCTACATCATAAGGTGACCAGAGGTGTTTACAAAACACACAAAACACAATAGTTTATTTTCATTCATTTTGGAGGACTATCCAAGCTGAGTACCTTGACATAAAAAGAGATCTGGAGCATACATAGAGATGATTTAAAATGCATAATCTTCAAAGGATGCCTCATCTTGTGGAGGCTCATTAACTGTAAGTAGATTTGCATTTTCTGTCTTTGCTTTCACTCTGCAAAACTTCTCACTATGGTTGTTTTTGCCACAGTGCTTGCATCGATTAACTTTGAAGCAGTCCTTTGAAAGGTGATTTGTCTTTCCATAGTGATTGCAAGGAGTATACTTGCTCTTCTGGAATTTCATAACATAAGCAGTGTCATTGCCTTTCCTTAGCTCCATATGCCTTTCTTCTTCTTGGAGAGCAGAGATAATGCCTTCAAGGTTAGGATTGCGAAGATTCTTTAAAGTGCTAACAATGTGATCAAAACTTTCGGGCATACTCTTAAGTAACACTGCCATAGCATCATCAGGGGTGATACGAGAGTTGATAGAAGCTAATTGAGTCATAAGACTCCACATATAGTTGACATGAGCAGCTAAAGTAGTATCACTTGCCATCTTTAATTCAAAGAAAGAGATTTTAAGTGATAGTTTAGAGATGTGAGAGCTTGCACCAAAAATCATGTCTAGCTTCTGCCAAGCTTCCGAAGGAGACTCCAAGTCAGAGATATGATGTATGTAATCATCACCCAAAGCTAGAGCAATTATACCATATGCTTTTTCTTCTCTTGCTGGATCCCTTGCCGGTCGTGTTGGAGTTGAAGATTGTCCAGCATTGGAGGCCGTAGAAGAAGCGGTAGGAGTAGGTTTGACAAGTCCCCATAAGTTCTCCTGCATCAATGCAAATTTCACCTTCATTTGCCATGTATGGAAGCCCTTTCCATTGAACTTCTCAAGATTATATATGGTAGCCATGAGAGGGCCTAACCCAGATATTGGGCAGTGTCTATCTCTCTTACAAGGCAAAAATAACTCAAAGACTTCCAAAGTATGAGCACTTGATGTAGCAAATAGTAGTGACTAGATTTCAAACAATGATGCTTCTTCTTACATGCTTCATAGAAGTGGATGAAATAAACACTTTCCAATCAAAACCAGGTCTAGCAAGTCGAAACAAAACTGAAGCAACACTTGTAGTGAAGTTATTGAAAACTTCAAAAGACCAGAAATGCTAGAGTAGCATTTTATGTAGCATCATTTTCAAAAGCTTGTCAAAACTGTCAAAACTAGAGAGCTGAAATTGGAGGGCTTATATCTCACTCTTCAAAGCAAAAGAAAGGGGGCTTTCTGAGGCAAAAGAAAGCTGGTATACCACAGTAGATCCTCTGGGAAGAAGAGGCAAAAAAATGCGTCAGGTCGCCTTCTCCTTCTTCAACAAAGTCGACTGGTTTTTCTCTGTTTTCTCCTTTAATATGCAGCCATTGCTGCTCAGATTTCAGCACAAGGTAGCTCTAGGATGGAGAAACTTGCCCTGAAAGGAATTAGAGAAAGAAGGAGCAGGCGCAGAGAAAACGCAGCAAGAAGATTCGATGAAATTCGTACAATGGCGACCAGCAGAGCTTGACATTCTTCAATTCCTTGCAGCCCGAAATTCGCCCCAACAAGAGGGATCTCCAGCTGGAAGGGCGTGGGAAACGGCGGAGGAGAACAAGCTCAAGCAAATTTTTGGAAGAAGAGGGAGAGATGGTGAAGAAGAAGAAGAGGAAGAAGATGATGATGTGGCAGAAATGGGCTCAAGGGGGATCAAATGGCTCTGATACCATGTTGGAACACTGAAAGGAAAGAGTAGAGTGGACACAAAATCAGAATACTTGCTTATAGAATGAAGAAAAGAGAGGTCCTTAAGTAGGCACCTAATACAAGCTCATTGACATCACTGATGACCTCAGAGCTCCACAATCATCTCCTCAATCTGCTCCTAGATTCTCTCAATCATCCTATGTGGCTTTTCCACCACCTAACTATTCTTGTGGGCACCTAACTGTGCCTCTAGCACTCACACATAGAAACATAAGGTGTGCCTGAGGCATACACCTTGAGATATCCCAACATAGAGATTATAACTTTTTGGTTGATGGGATCATACAACTTGTATGCTTTGCTTTCTTCACTGTAGACAACCTCGATGCATTTGTGTAACTTCACATCCAACTTTCTACAATGATTGCCATGTATGTGGGCATGTGCTATGCAACCAAATATGCAGGATGCCCAATCCATGGCTTGTATCCAATGTATGCTTCATAAGGTGTCATACCCTGAATCTCAGTTCGGTCGAAAGTCAATTAAGCAAGTAGTTTGCAC
This sequence comes from Dipteris shenzhenensis, assembly GCF_047967505.1. Lineage (NCBI taxonomy): Eukaryota > Viridiplantae > Streptophyta > Polypodiopsida > Gleicheniales > Dipteridaceae > Dipteris > Dipteris shenzhenensis. Next base: position 45,731,050 of record NC_141602.1, on the reverse strand, counting down.
TAGCAATCGATTCTTCCCAATACTGACTCGGAAGATTCTTCTCATCTCACTGAGCATTGCTCTAGTACTATCTGCTAAAGTACCATTCTTCCTTTTAGGTCTCACATTCTAATGAGGAGTATCTATAGAAGTCAACTGAATTAGAATACCATTACCTCATGAATGTTGAAGACATGTATTCAACTCCTCTATCTGATCTCATGACTTTGATCTTTCTGCTTATTTGGTTTTAACAATGGCTTTGAACTCTTGAAATCTGGAAAAGACTTTAGATTTCTTTTTCAAAAAGTAGACCAACAATATCTACTGTAGTCAAGGATTTGAGAGGGATTTAAACTGGAATTTTAAATCGGCAAATTCAATTGTTTTAAATGTTTTTTTGGGGCCTCTGAACTTTGAAGTGATTTAAACCAGCCTAGTCATGTTTTTTTACGACCACCGACTGTAGCCAGCAGTTATCGCATGCTAAAACGCACATCATGTGGTAAGAAACTGGCACATGGTAGATAGACCACATGGTAAAGTTAAATATCATGCGGGGTTAACATATATACCATGCGGTATTGTTGATACACTGTACGGTGTAGTATCTTATATATAATGTGTCCCCACCTCGTACTTTTTGCATTCCTTAGAATCTAGCTTTGCTTGGAGTCTTAAAAAAAACAAAGATGGACCAAAAAAAAAGGATAAAGAAAGATTCCAAACTAATTTATAAGTTTTTGTATCCTTTTAAAAAGTGTCCAGTGTTAGTGGGGTGAGCTCGCTTAGGCTAGCTGATATCTACCCACACTAGGATGCAAAATGGACAAATGCAAAGCTCTTAATTTATAATTTATCTTTTGTGATTTGAAAGGATTATATTCATAAAGAAGATCATTTTTTCTATAAGAAATTTGAAGTTATTTTCATGAAAATTTTAAAAAGAAAGATGTTTTTATAGGCATTAGCTATTATATAGTTTTTAAAAATTAGTGAAAAAATAAGATGTTTTTGCTAGCCACAAACCATATAGATTTTAGTATTTATAAACTTGTAAAGAAATCACATGTTTAGTAGTCATTAGCTATATAGTTTTAAAAAAACCATTTAAAAAGATACATGGTTTTGCAAAGCAAGTATCTACATGCCAGTGGGGAGTCCGTGTATGCCAACTTTCACACATGGATATAGAATATCTTTGTAACATGTGCCAATGGGGGTTCCGCGTATGCAAACTCATAACTACTTGCATACGAATACAAAATATATTTGTGACATGTGCCAGTGGGTGGTCTGCATATGCCGAGCGGTAAGTACTTTTGCAGATGGATGTGAAATATTAAATGATATATTATAGTTTACACGTACTTATTAGGAAATTTGAAATACTTGGCTTTGGCTGACAGAATATGAAGAGGGGAGAGGAGAAGAGTGGAGATGAGGAGAGAGGGCACAGCTAGAGAGCACACCACAAATGACTAACTGTACACTAGAATTAGTTGAAAAAATAGAATATATACAAACCCTTTTAGGGTTAGGGTTAGGGGATCTAACCCTTTCCTTTATAGCACTCTATAAGGTTAGTGCTATGCACATATGATCACGTGATGGTGCTATGCACACATGATCACATGATGTTGAGCGTGAACTCTCAACACCTTCCCTCAAGATCAACATCATGAAGTAGGCCTTCCCTCAAGATGATGATTCTGGGGAATCGAAGAAGGATTGAGCATTACATTCCATCACACCCCTTTAATGGGAATGTCCTTCCTATGCATCAAACCAAGAGCTAGTCGGTGTTTCTCGAATAGCTCTTTACCGAGTGGTTTGGTAAAGATGTCTGCAACATTTTCTTTGCTATCACAATGCTGCAGTGTGATGTCACCAAGTAACACTCTTTCTCTGATGAAGTGCTCTCTGACATCAATGTGCTTTGTCCTGGAGTGATATACTGGATTTTTGGCCAATGCTTGAGCCGATTGATTATCACAATATATTGTTGTTGGCTTTGACTCATCAAAGTAATCTATTTCTGACAATAGTCTTCTGAGCCATATAGCCTCACATGCACCTGTAGTGAGTGCTCTATATTCTACTTCAGTCGAAGACAAAGAAACAATTGGCTGTTTGTTTGACAACCATGATATAGCACCTTGACCAAGGAAAAATGCATATCCCTGTGTCGATCTCCTAGTCTCATGATCTCCAGCATAGTCACTATCACAGTATCCATGCAACCGTGGATGACTTCCTCTGTATTCTATCCCAAATTGTCTTGTACCTCTGATGTATCTCAAGACTCTTTTGGCTGCATTCCAGTGAGACTGTTTTGGATTTGCCATAAACTGTGCTAGTGAGCTTACTGCATAACAAATATCTGGCCGTGTGATTGTTAGATATATAAGAGATCCAATGAGTTGCCTATAGTATCTGTCATTGACTGTAGGCTTTTCTGAATCTTTAGTAAGTTTCAAACTCTGTTCCATGGGAGTGGCTGCAATCTTGCAATCTGCCATATGAAACTTCTTCAGGAGACTGTCAACATATTTGAGCTGACTCATGAATGTGCTATCTGAATCTCTCTAGAACTCAATTCCAAGACAATAGTGCATAAGTCCAAGATCTTTCATGTCAAACTCTGCAGATAAGTCTTGTTTTAATTTTTTGATGAAGCTATCCTTGCTTCCTGTCACAATGAGATCATCTACGTACAAAAGTGCAATAGTAATATCTTCCCCTTGAACTTTGTAGTAGAGAGTATGATCTGCATTGGACTTCATGTATCCCAGATCAGCAAAATACTTGTCAATTCTGCTGTACCAACTTCTGGGGGCTTGCTTTAAGCCGTAGAGACTTTTCTTGAGATGGCAAACCTTGTTCTCTTTTCCTGGTTCAACATAACCGGCTGGTTGTTGCATGTAGACATCCTCGTCTAGATAACCATTGAGAAATGCATTCTTGACATCGAGCTGATACACATTCCATTTACTGAGTGTCACTAGTGATATCAAGAACCGTATGTAATCCATCTTTGCTACTGGAGCATAAGTCTCATCATAATCTTGGCCATATTGTTGTGCAAATCCTTTTGCAACTAATCTGGCTTTGTATCTTTGAATACTGCCATCTGGATTGTACTTCACTTTGTATACCCATTTGTTGGCTATGGCCTTCTTTCTTGGTGGAAGGTCGCATAATTCCCAAGTGTTATTTTTATACAAAGCATCCATTTCTTCATTCATAGCAGTTTGCCATTCTGGCTTGTCGACTACGTCTTCGAAGTACACTGGCTCTTCTGTAGCCATGATGGTAGTTATAAGAGCATAGTTGGTGGTTTCCACCTGAATTGCTTTGCCTTTCTGAGCATATGTCAATCTGGCTGGTGGTCTGCTTTCCCTAGTAGACCGTCTGAGCTGTTGTGGCACTACTTGGGGTGTTGCTGGCAATTCTTGCTCTTCTTCATCAACCTGTTCTGTAGGTGACTGTGAAGTCGATGCTTCTATCTCCTGTGTAGGTGAGGTTTTCCATTCTGATTCCTCATCAAAGATTACATCTCTGGAGATAATGACTTTGCGGTTGATGGGATCATACAATTTGTATGCTTTGCTTTCTTCACTGTAGCCAACCATGATGCATTTGCGTGACTTTGCATCCAATTTCCTGCGATGATCATCATGTATGTGGGCATATGCTATGCAACCAAATATGCGGAGATGCCCAATGCGTGGCTTGTGTCCAGTGAATGCTTCATAAGGAGTCATACCTTGTATCGTTTCGGTAGGAAGCCGATTAAGCAAGTAGTTAGCTGTAGCTATTGCTTCTGCCCAATACTGATTTGGAAGATGCTTTTCACTAAGCATTGCTCTAGCACTGTCTGCTAAAGTCCCATTCTTCTTTTCAACTATTGCATTTTGCTGAGGAGTATCTGCACATGTGAATTGTCTTCGAATACCGTGAGTTTTGCAAAAGTTGATGAAGGCTGAAGACATGTATTCACCTCCTCTGTCTGATCTCATGACCTTGATCTTTCTGCCTGTTTGGTTTTCTACCATGGCTTTGAATTCTTGAAATCTGGCAAACACTTCAGATCGTCGGTCAACTCCTCCCAGAGAGCCTTGGGGAATGACGTCTCCATGCTCAGGATCACTGTTCCATCGCCCCAACCGCATCGTTGGTGTCAAGGGATCAGGAGGTCCTTGCAAGCGTGTGCACATGCATGCCTACTAGGAAGATAGCAGCTATAGAATTCGCTGCCAAGACCACCAGATAAGGTTCTTCACTGGGATTTCCGCACTTGCTCGACCATAAGCAGGGTGTTTGGGGATCAAATCGCATCCACTAGAGTTCATCTTGAAATCCACAGATGTGCCTCCTTACTACAGCAATCTCCTCCCAAATCTCTACTGGAGTGAGTGCAATTGCATGCAAACCTCCATGTGAAGTGCCTCCGCAATGACGGCAAGGGATGGACAACATGAGCACACCCAAAACACCTTGTCGAAAGACAATCAATTGCCAGATCGTGAATCCCTTACGTGATGGTAAGAATGTGCATCGTGATCGCAATGAGTAGTGTCATAACCACGTGCAGACGCTACAAGAAACAGAGATAAAACGATACGTGCAACATCTATGAAAAAGGAATACAGAGAATGCAAATAGAGACACAACAATGAGAAACTCTGTATTCTGGAGCAAGAGCTTGCACAACAACTGTGTAAAGAACAATCTTTGAAGCTAACCTACCCTCGCACACCCCTCAGAGTTAGTGCTGCTAACCACATGGTTATGCAATAACACAATCTGATAATCCCTACTACCAAACCACATATCGGCTTCTCTCGCATGAAGCACAATTGAAAATTCACTTCAACAGCATGAGTGTGCCAAAGGTCCAATCCCTATGGCCCCATCCACTCGTCCATCGTGCATGAAATCTAACCTCCTAGCATAGCATCAAATACCACTCAGGACCACTTCTCCAACCCTACGGAGGCGAACTAGAATCTCCAAACTGGGTGTGTCTAGGATCCCACTATGTTGATCAAAACCCCTTTCTAGGGCTACAAGATCACAAGAATTACCTCTAGGCGTAAAGCGTAAAAGTCCAAGATCTCTAGATAGTTCCAAGACTCTAATCTCCAAAAGTCCCACAGTAGGGGATGCCTAGGCTGGAAGTTGAGATCTGATGATCGGGAGGACGAGCCCCTTCCGTCTAGCTCCCTCCCCAAATGGAGAGAGGGGATGGGATGCTACAAGGAAGTGGAAGGTTGCACTGTCTTACCCTTGCCCGCTAGTAAGGGAGTCAAGGCAAGTGCCAAGGGGGGGAGGGAAGGGGGGAGGCTGAAGAACCTACTAAGGAGGTGGAGGAGGGGGTGAGGGGGGAGGGGGGGAGGCGGAGGGAATAGGATGGGTGGTGAGTATGACCATGGCGAGGGGGCAGGGGGAACTCAAGAGGAAGGGGGGGGAGTGGAGAGGGAGAGGGGTCTGAGGGGGGAGGGGGGCAGGAGGGAGTAGGGACAACCACATGCCCACCAAACTGATCATGCTTGCCAGAGGCTCCGAATCCTCTCCTCCTCAATCGCAATCGGGATAACTTTTGCAGCTTCCTCCATCATAGTATCAGGAGCTCTTGGGACTCATTACTAAAACAAGGGTGAATGCAGACCCTGGATCTCTATCCCAGAAGGATCACTTGGCTGAATTGTGGCCCCTGCCACTAGGGGTGGGTCCCCCCATATGGGCTTCTGCTGTGCTTCTCCTCCAAACGTGCCTCTCAAAATACTCTCTCTCTCTCTCTCTCTCTCTCTCTCTCTACATCTAGCTCTCTGCTTACAACTCTTTTGAGAGACTCCTACTGCTCCTATGTGGGGGGGTGCTGGGACTTGACCTCCTAACTTTGACTGCTCTGGGGGCAGGGGGAGGAGACGGGCAGCCTTGGCTGCCATGAGGGAAATGTCTCGCTAGGTGACCCATCTCTCTATAACAAAGACAGTAGCCTAGTAATCCAAAAATCTCCACTCATTGGAAAAGTGTATCCCCCCTCAAGGGTCTCTAGGAGGTTAAACTTTGGGAGGGATTCTAAGCTCTCAACCACTAGTCAATCTGATCTTGGGTATCCTGTCATTTGATACCACCGATGCGGTCAAATCTGGTGGAGACTACAACACAGTTCCAAATGCTGGACCAATTGGGGAGGATGGCTCTATACTCCTTTGGTAGCCTCGAGAAGCGGAGCGTAACTAGAAAATAGGAAACATGGTGCATCATGTCCATATCCTCCACTATAAAGCCATGGTACCAAGGGAAGAGGTGCACCAAATGCGGGCCAAGGAGGATGGGGCTATGCTCCACCAATGTTGAGGTGGTATCGAGGGAAATCAGCTAGATGAGGAAGATTGTTGTCTCTGTGCCAACATGGATTTAGGTAGTATAGAATGTGTGTGTTGAGTAGTGGCAAAGCTCTGCTTGTACTTGAATAAGGCTAGGAATAATCTCTCTTAGGAATCCTCAACATGCAAGTTCTACTTGCAACTCCTACATGCATGTTCTACATGCGATTCCTACATGTGGACATGCAACTCCTACATGCAAGTCTTGCATGCGATTCCTACATGCATGTTCTACATGCGACTTCTACATACAACTCCTACATGTAGCATGCAACATGCAAGTTCTATATGCAACTCCTACATGCAAATTCTATATGCAAGTTCTACATGTAGAGAGAGAATTTCTTACAATTCCTACATGCAGAGAAAGAAGCTCTCCAACTTGTATAAATACCCCATAATGGAATGAAGCCCAGACTCTTTGGGGCATTGTGTTGAGTTCTACTTTGGTAATCCAAGCAATTGTCTCAAGTGTCCATGCTTCCTTGCTCTCCATGTTTAAAATCATGTCCTAACCTTGCAACTCCTCCTCCCCTCTCCTCCAACCTTGCAACCCATTCTCTCCCTCTCCTCCTCCCCGTCCTCCTCCTCCTCCTCCTCCTCCTCCTCCTCCCTCATCCTCCCTCCTCCCTCCTCCTCCTCCCTCCTCTCTCTTCTTCACTCTCTTCTTTCCCCGGATGCTCTTACATATTCTTCCTCTCCCACTCCTATGCTCCCCCTAAACCCTTAGTTCCTCAACCCTTAACCTCCATGAACTAAGAGGGATATGAGTTCTCCACCATGTACTCTACCTTGAACCATGGATCCTCCTTCTAACCCTTGAACCTCTTCTAAACTCTGGAACCTCTCTAGACCTTGGAACCTCCTTCTAAACCCTGAACCTCCCTCGAACCCTTAAACTCCCTCTAAAGCCTTCATTACATCAACCATGATGATGCACATTTTTTTCGCACATGCATGCACTATGTTTGCTTACCAAACTTAAGCTTGCGTCTCTCACTGAAATACGACTCTAGATCCTAAGCTACACTTATCTACAAACGACAACCCCAATATACCTGTAGATGAAAAAAAGCCTTAGAACTCTACATACTGAGAATACATTGCTCTTTCTGCGGAACCCATGGGAATGAGACAACAAAGATGCCTCTCGATAGATGGTGACCTCTTGAATGTGGTCACTCTCATAACTTTGATTGGTAGCTTTGGAGTTCTCTCCTCTAAGGATGAACTACTCTACTCTAATCTAGATTTAGACCAACTGAAAAAGCAACAACTAATTCCTTTTCTTTTGTTCTTTTTGGGTGCTAGGTCAAATGCATCGATGTAGAGGCTTGTGTGCCTCCAAGAAGTGGATTTGATGCCGAGGCTATAAATCATGTGATACTTGCACCTAAATGTGCATGTGATTTGACGAGTGCGTAGAGCACAATAAATCAAGCATTTTTCCTTTTTTGAGTGCCCTCAAATTGTTCCTAGATCAAGAGATATGGCTTGATCTATGTGGAGGGGAACAAAAGGAGAAAATGATGATGTGGTAGTGATGTAGCAACTACATTCACATGCGGAATTGTGCCTGTGAAAGTGTGTTCCTATGGAGCACTATGTGAGCTACAAATCAATTGCAGTGCATGTGGAGAGGTAATTGTGCTTGGTAGTTTTGGAGAGGCAACTATGCTTGTGGTAGGGGACTATGTTCCTATGTGCCACATGGCACTGATGAGGTGGTAGGATGATGTGGGCTACTGATGTGGATACTAAGGTGGTCGATGACATGTTGATTGATGTGGTAGTTGAGGTGGCATTGGTGACATGTTCCTGTTGATGTGGAATTGGTGATATGACACAGTGATGTGTCTAATAACATGGCCAAGAGACCTAGCTAATAATGTGGCTATTGGAGATAATCATGTGATAGTTGTAGGTTACGTGTCAGCTCGATGATGTGGTAATGAGTCAGTGTTGATGTGGTAGCTAAGGTGCTAAGGTGGCAGATGATGTGCCATGTGGAGGATAAGCCTTTGTGGGACTACCACGTGTCAGCTCTAGGTGATGCCACGTGTCATAAGGAACAAACCTTGTGAGATTAGGTTCCACAAAATCTTGTTAGATTCTATTAGAATCCAAAAAGATTCCATCGGTCACTGGATGTTTTATGTGGGAGAGCGTGGATGGTGTTGTTGTGCCACTTTGTTGCAAGAGTTGTCAGTGTTGGTGCCTCATCATGGACGTCGAATAGCTTTGTAGGAGGTGGGGTCCATGGCCCATGCTATTGAGCGTTGTTGGGAGATGCTGTTGAGGTTGTCTCTTGTGTGGGGAGTCAGAAGCTGGCATTGAGATGTAGTAGTCGGGCTGGTCATGGTTGGAGGTAGTGTGTTGATGTTGGACATTTGAGCCACTGGTACTTGTGCTAAGAGTTGGAGTTCATTCGGAGTTGAGGCCAGGAGTTGAGGCCAGCTGAGGCGTTCGGGTACTTGTGTTGATGGAGAGTCATAGTTATTAATGCGGGCTGTGGGCATTGCTGAGTCACAATTTCTTATTATGTAGTTGGATGTCACGTTTGCTAGTTGGCGATCGAGGCTCAGTAGAGTCGTCTAAAATAGTCGTTGATGGTGGTTGTGTTTTTGCTATGCCGCATAGGTAGATGAAGCTAGTTGAAAATATAGAATATCTACAAACCCCTTTAGGGTTTCCAACCCTTTCCTTTTTAGCACTCTTTTGGGTTAGTGCTATGCACATATCAAACATGATGTTGAGATGAATCCTCAACAAAGGCTTGGTTTCCATCACCAACTTGATAAGCTTGGCTTCCACGATTAGTTTGATGACATTGGCTTCCACGGTCAACTTGATAAGCTTGGCATCCAGGACTAGCTTGATAAGCTTGGTTTCCACGACTAGCTCGATTAGCTTGGTATCAATGACCAGCTTGAAAATGTGTTTGTCCAATATTTTCATGAAAGCACTTTGATGCTACATATAGATCTTTGTCATTATCTATTAAAGAGGAATCGAACAAACTCCTTTTACTTACAGCCAAGTCTTTTTCTTGAAGATGTTCCATTGTCTTAATCTTTTGAGCAAAATCCTTTAGAGAATCACAAGCTCCTTCAAATGTGTCCTTTTTTTCTAATAATGTGACGATTGTATCAAATGCATGGGCTTTCATAGTCTCCAAAAACATAGCAACATGTTGATCTTTTACAATAGGTGCACCTACAACAAACATTTCCTCTAAAATAGATTTGAACTTCTCGATGTGCTCATCAAGAGAGTTGGTAATTTTATAATCCAAATTTGAAAGAGAACTTCAAGGATGAAGCACTTCTTGAGTATTATTTCTCAAAAATGTTTTTTCTAATCATTCCAAGCCTCATATGAGTGTTGCAGACTTTCCACATCCATCAAAATTCAATCCTTGAGAGCATATAGAATTAATCCTCCCATAGCTTCATCTTTGTTATCCCACTCTTTAGCTAGTTTTCTTAATGCACCATAAATATTACTGGACATGAATTGGATTTCTAACTAGATTGGTTGGTTGAACATGATGTGGTTGTTTGCCTTCAACAATTTTATAATAGTTTATCACTTTGTAGAACCAATTTCATATCTTTCTTCCATACTCAATAACTAGTTCCTTGGAAAACATACAAGGTTTTTGTTCCATGAAGACTTTTGAAAGAAATCATGAATTGTTTTGCCATTGATTTGAGAAAATGATACTTGGGACTCTAGATTATAAAGCTAAAGAACAATGTTAAAAGCTTTGTCAAGCAAGTCTCTCAAACATCATGAAGAAAATCCAAGATTGAATGGGTAATGATTGAAATTTTTATGAAATTCTAAAATTCTTTGGGACATTTGAAGTTCAGAGCATGTAGGATTAGAACAAACAAGACACAACTCGATGTTGCTTTCAATGAATTTTTGAGGCTCTTGAGAGCACTTAATAATCAAAGAGGCAGCAACTCAAATCTCAACCGAAGAAGAAGATGTCCATTGTGACTTCTTGTCATGATAGTAGACCTTCTAAAGTTCCATTGAGTTTGGATCTTCTTAAAGGACTCTCTCTTCTTAAGAGCAATCCTATTGGTTTTGCTACATAGAATCAGGATCTTAGAATCACAAACTTGGCCATGTTTGTTATTCGTTGCACTTCTTTCCTCTTGTTATTTCTCCCTTCCCAAACGTTGCAAAAGTGTCTTCCATTGATGATTCGATATTGAGCCATTTCTTTTCTTGACCCCAAATCTATTTCTTGTGCCCTAACCAAGCATTTTAGCTTTCCTGTCTTGCAGCCTCTGTCTACTTCTCCTACAATCCATGGAGCTGCATGTTTCCATGGTGATGATCGGTGAAAGACAACAATGCCAGACCAAAACATAGAGAAGCTAGCTTGTGAGGCAAGAAAAGAATAGAAGACAACTTACTCGAAAGACAGCAATGCCAAACCATAGATGGCACAAGATCAAGTCGAGGTGCATGTGGGTTGCAAGGCAAGGTCAGGTTGCAGGTACTTAATCTTCCAAGATTTGACAGGCAGGAGGTGTGAAAATTCAAAATTCTTGGGAGTAGCAAAAATTTTAGTTGCTGATTTCCCCCCCCTCCGGCGATACATGCGAGTAGAATTGGATATCTCAAACAAGTGCAATGTGGCCTCAAATGCTTCAAAACACAAATAGGTAAAAGGGCACGCTATCGGGTTTGATGCTTTGTATTATGAATTGCAATGACCTTTAGCATGCTTATGAGCCATATTGCAAGCAAGTGTATAGGAAAAGAAACAATTCAAAATTGTAAAAAGTGATGGATTTATTAAAAGATCTTTGCACATGCACCAATTGCACATTTTCAAATTCTTCCATTTTAGGGTGAATTTAGATACCAATATCAAGAACTATCAATGTTTTAATACCACAATGCGGTAGTCCCACTAGTTTAGATTCAAAATTTTCAAACCATTTTGGTTTTCAACAAATAAATAAAAAAGTTATGGAGTGTGCCCTCAAATGGGTGTTCATCACTTTAGCACAACATTGGAGTCCCATTAACCCATACCTAATGTTCTCATTTAGGTGTGTCCTTGGGTTCAAGAAAGAAGCTCATGTAGCATACTTTTGAATGATTACTTGGTTGCATGTATATACATAACTAAAATTTGATGTTTTTGAATAAATTTTTATATCCTATAGTCTTCAGGATGCCTGCTTCACATGCAATAGAGCATTGGTAATGCTTTAAAGGTCTCATTCCAAATCATTATTCCATAATTTTTTGGTTTCATGTTCAAGTTTTGAATATGTACTACAACTTGAAGTTTGTTTAATTCCGTTGAGCAATGCATAACTTATGGGTCACACAAGATACCTATATACAAAAAATTCCCTAAATTTCACAAAAAATGACTACACCCAAGCAGACAATGACCCCTCTATACTACTACACTCTAATCATTAGCTAGAGCCTTCAAAACTCATGAAATTTGTTGTACAAAAAATGCAACACATTTACACGCACACCACTCCCACTACATATAGTATCATGCCCATCCAAAAGAACAAAAAGAAAGTGTGGAAAACGTAGTGTGTCATGCAAAGAGAATTATATAAATAGGGTAATGCATGACACAGAGAGGGCATAAGAGGATGGAGTGAGCAAAAATGGCGGAGTCAGACACACTAATAACAATGTGTCACCCATTGTCTTTTGCTTTGTGAACAAAGATTGCAATTAGAATATTGTAAGGACTCTCTCTCTCTCTCTCTCTCTCTCTCTCTCTCTCTCTCTCTCTCTCTCTCTCTCTCTCTCTCTCTCCTCTCTGTCTCTCTCTCTCTCTCTCTCTCTCTCTCTCACACACACACACACACACACAAACAAACAAACAAATGAAACACTTTGATTTCTCCCTATTCCATATTATTAAAAAAGTTAGAACCCTATTCTTGTCTATTGCATATATTCTAAATCCCAAACTTATAAAATACATATAGTACCAAATAGTATATGCATATCTCTTTCATATCACTTTCATAAAAAATTCCTCTTCTTACATGTAGGTGATGCAAATAGAAAAGGAAAGTGACTTCCCTTGGGTTCATACTTATGCCTAGGTTCAAGCCATGTCTATCCATTCTTTCTAAATTCCATTTCAATTGAAAGAACTTGTTGATAATCACGTTTCAATCACAAATTAAATGCTTATTTTTTATCAGATCCAATGGACATTATATGAAATGGTCAAGAATGGACTCTCAAAATGCTAATATGGGCACTCATGTGTGGTGCACAGTGGAACGACGAGTGGTTGGCACTTATCATGTCAAAAATTTTTGGTACCCATGAATACATTTTGAGTTCTCTCTTACACATCATCCTACATGAGACACTATTAACAAAATAACTTGAGAAAATATGGGAATAAACACACCTACATGTTAATTTTAAGACAATGCATAAAATTACCCCTAATTTAAATATATTTTTGTAATTTTTAAGAATAAAATTACCCCTCCTTATGAACTCAAATGATATAGTTACATTTTCCAAGTGAACCCCCCCCCACCCCTCAAGGAAAAGTAATGGTTTAATTTACACCTAAATCAAAGATAAATGAATATAATGAAGGTTATTCAATTACATTAATAAGGGACTTGATGATACAACAATGAGGACTTATTGCTAAGTGGCCTATATCATGATCTAACGTTAATGGAGATTGTAAAAACAATATGAAGAGTTATTGCCATCGGCCAGAAAGGTGAAAGCACCACCACTAGGAAGAAGGAAGTGGGGTGATTAAATGATGGTAGGTTCTCAATAGTGGTGGTGGCTGGAAGGAGTAGATATTGATTGTATGATATTAAGTGGTTCTTTGATGAGGTCGATGTTTGCTTAAGAAGGACACAGAATTTAAAACATCGGTATGGAAAAAAGTTATATTAGATGGTGAAATCCAAGAGCTGATATTGAAATTCTTGGAGGGCATAAATACACTTGGATCATAATGTTTTTTTTCACCCACATGCTTGCTCAAATTCTATGCATGCACATTCTACCAATGTAGGCAACCTAAGAGAGGGAATGAGCAGGTATATGAGTCGCTTGCTCAATGGGTGTCAGCCCTAAAGCATCCTCCATAGTACTACTATATGGAAGCGTTGAATGCTTGAGCCTCCAGGAGTCTTCATAGAGAAGTTTGGTTGAGGATGGTGTAAATTGCACCATCTACATAGGGCATAGGGTCAAACCCTAACCCTAAGCCTAAAGGGTTCACATGTATATCTTCATGTTATGTTCAATTCAACTTGGCATACAGGTAGCTATATCGTGTGCACTCCTCTCTCTCTCTCCCTCTCTCAATTCTGCTATCATGGTATCAAAGCCCTAGGTGCTCGCAAGCCCTTGCATCTCATCAAGGCATTAAGCCCTCCATGTGTGAGGCATTCTTTGATCCTTTGAGAGAGACTTCTCATTGAGAGAGAGCGCAAGACCTTGTTCTGTCAAGTCACAAGCCTCCCTTGGATGAAGTTTTGTTCCTTCTTCATCTCTTCATGTAGAGCTTTTCCTCATCTTCGATTTGAGGCAGAAAGCTTCCAATTCCCAGTTTTGGAGGTTATGTTCTTTTTGGAGTTCCTCTTTTCTTGAGTCCTCTTGT